>NW_019417435.1:290613-299980 GCF_000390285.2 Anoplophora glabripennis | reverse complement strand
TGAAACAACATATGACCGATAACATAACACTGGTGATGTTTGCCGATGATACCACCATTAGTTTAGTAGGCAATAATTTTAGTGATTTACAAATTCAGGCAAATATAGTTCTCCAACAATTTTACACCTGGTGCGAACGAAACAAGCTTATAATTAATGCAACTAAAACTAAATATATAGTTTTTCATTTACGAAAATGCAAGCAAAAAATTAATTTAACTCTGAACAACACAGTGCTGGAGAATGTCACTAATACCAAATTTTTGGGCTTGCATGTAGATGAGAATCTCTCATGGTCGGTGCATGTGGACTCCATTGCCAGTAAACTGAAGTCAGCTTATTTTGCAATAAGGAACCTGAAATACATTGTGAGCAGTCAATATCTGCTAAATGTTTATTATGCTTTAGCATTCTCGCACATTAAATATTTAATTATATACTGGGGGTGCTCTACGCATGCACATCGAATATTTATTCTACAGAAGAGAATTATCAGATTGATTTTCTCCTTAAACCCGTTAGATTCTTGCAAAGCAATATTTAAAGATAACAAGATACTCACTCTTTATTCAATACTTATTTACGAGTCCGCTATTTTTGTGAAGCTAAACCCCGACAAGTTTCCTCTGCGAAATAGTTTGCATGTTTACGGTACAAGAAATGCAAGTCATATCATCATTCAAAACTATAATTTAAGTACCTTCAGGAGGGGTCCGCTTTTTTTGTGTGCCAATATTTATAACTCTCTACCTGTAAATATTAGAAATATTTGTATTTTATCGAAATTCAAATACGAGCTGGGTAAGTTTTTGTGTGCTCATACTTTTACTCCGTACAAGAATTTTATTCCTGTGTTTCACATAGAAATGCCTAACAAAATTATTTTAACGTATGTGTGATATATCCATTTGTGTAATTTTATATTTAGATTAAGATAATTTAGATGTAACAATTTTGTCAAATATTGTAACTCTGTATTTCTGTAGTTTCCTTTACACTAGTTGTATTGACGCATCATGTATGGGTTCTATGAATAAAGATTATAATAATAATAATAATTAAGGGTAAATCCATTGTCACTAACCTTGTCAAAAAATTCAGTTTATTAGCGAAATACTTGACAATATGAAACAAGTCGATATTATTTATACCGACTTCACTAAAGCTTTTGACAGACTCGACCTCGACCTCTTGCTGTACAAACTAGATGGGTTTGGTGTATCCGAATCACTTTTGCAACTTTTTGAATCATATTTACAAAATAGGTATCAGTTTGTTCAGCATCGTAGCTTTAAATCACACAAGTTTCAACAAATATCTGGTGTGCCTCAAGGATCTATATTCAGACCATTACTCTTTGTTCCTTTTGTAAACGACATCATGGTTGATCTATATTTACACCATTTAATGTATGCAGATGACCTTTTTATTTTGCGAAATAAACACCATTACCGATGTTACAAATGCGCTTAATGTCATTAGTTTGTGGTGTCTAAATAATAATTTAACGCTAAATGCCTCCAAGTGTAATATCATTATATTCCCCAAAAAAAAATTATGTACTATTCCATTATAAATTGGATAATACAATATTGCATAGACCCGATTACATAAAAGACCTTGGAGTTATATAATATGGGCTTCATAATAAGGAATTCCAAAGGCTTCTAAAGGCTAGGTATTACTACACTACGATTGCTCTACACTACCTTTATTTGTTCTAAATTAAAATATGCATCAATAGTCTGGAACCCAATTTATGCTAATCAAATTGCAACTTTGGAAAGAGTACAGTATAGGTTTATGAAATCAGCTGTGTACTTATTGGATGGTACATATCCCCCTCAGGGTTTTCTGCATGATCTATTACTTCAGCGTTTCAATATTCATGTCCTTGCTAAAAGCACATCTNATATATTTTGTTCTTTACTTGTTAAAATGCTGTTATGTGACTGTTTCAGAACTGTTGGACCCTGTTTTTAGTTTTGTAATCAAATTAAGCAAGATATTTAACTACGTTAGCCGAAAACATAACAAAACTCGTATACAACAAATATTAACGTGGATATAGTCAAATTTACATAATTTCAAAGATCATAAAATATTTAGGATAACTTAAAATCCTTGAAATATGCGCCGTTTGAATATTTGAGCATTTGGAATATAAACCAGGGCGGAACTATCGGAATATCACACTTCTTGGATGTAAGAGGGGGCAAGCTAATTTTTGCTGGAACATCTTCAGTACAACTCACATAATAAAAGTGTAGATCCCTAGATCTGGGCGAGGTCCGGAACATTTTCAAAATTGCAAAAATTTTTAAAAAATTTTAAAAAATACCTATTTTATCCGAGTTTTTTACTTGTATCTTGGAACCTATGCATTTTGGAAGAATATTGAAAAGGAAAAAAAGTTTTAGAATAGAATTTTGCACAATATACTATAAGTTAAAAATGTTTAAATTTATTACCGATGTTGCAAAATAGCAATAATTGATGAAAAAAAGGCAAAATAATGAAGTGTTTTTGGATAATTTTTTTTAAATATTTTAATTGCTCCGAGGAAATTCTAATTTTGGTAAAAAAAAAACTTTAGTGTATAATAAAACAACACACCAAATTTCATTAAAATCGGTTCTATAGTTTTCGCAAAATAAATTTTTTGAAAAAAATTTTGAAAAAAAATTTCCGAATTTTCAAAATGTTGCACAGCCTTAAATAAAGCATATAGATACTTGAAAATTTTTTCACATAGAAAAGACTGCTCTACCTTTCAAATGGTTTTTGAAAACTAAATATTTTAAACATTTTTGCAATTTTGAAAGTGTTCCGGACCTCGCCCAGATCTGGGATCTACACTTTTATTATGTGAGTTGTACTGAAGGTAATCCAGAAAAAAATTTGCTTGCCTCCTCTCACATCCACCTCAGATCAGATCCGACCTGGTCTAATTAGGCCAGGAAAATAAGCTGGGAAATGACCATTTCGCGACTTTTTGTTTCGGCAAGCTGAATTTATCCCTATAGATGCTAATTATTACGTACAATAACATATTAGTTACCACAGTTTTAAAAATGGGGGGAAGACTGTTTACAGGGTGGTTAATTGTATAATTTTTACGTAAATTCACGTTTTTCGCTTATAACTTCTTCCGTTCATTTCCACGAGAAAACAGTAAAGTCATTTTTAACTTAAGGAAGTACGATCATATTTCTCATACTTTTCATGAGCTCAAGTGGCTTAAGATGGAGGATCGTAGATTGCATCATTTTGGCAATTTTCTTATACGTTTAACAGAAGAAAATAATTCTCCTTTACCACTGACAAATAAACTTATACATGGAGTCAATATTCGTCATAAGTTTAAACTAACCATGCCCCGTCATCACACTGCCCTCTTTCGTCGCTCTTTTACATACAATGCTGTTAAGCTATTAAATTCACTTCCGGAAGAACTCCTACATTTAAATTCGTTGAAATTTAAGAGGAAATTCAAAGCTTTCCTGCTCAGTAAATAAAGAATTTAAAAAAATGTATTGTTTTTCTTCTTTCTTAATCTGTAATTGCATTATGTTCGCTTTGCAAATGATGTCCTCCCTCAGTTAGTACTTTTATGCACTATATTTTGTTCTTATGTTTTTGGTTCTAGTGATCTCATCTGCTACCGTTCATTCGTGGTTAAGTGGAATAGCTTTTAGCTAGACTTCGCCATGAATGTACGGTTTTATTTTTTTTTAATGTATTGTATGCATTGTTTTTTTTTTCTTTTTCACTAAAGGCGATTATGATTATTATTATTATTATTATTACTTTTTTTTTCGTCTTCAAAAGACCTACAAAACTAGCCCTCCAGCGTCAAAAAAATATTGGTTAGATCAAAAGTTCTTCTGTTTATAATTTTTTATGTAATTAATATTTTTTTACGCTCGAGGGCTAGTTTTGTAGGTCTTTTGAAGACGAAAAACAGTACTTTACTGTTTTCTGTTGGAAATGAACGGAAAAAAGTTATAAGCGAAAAACGTGAATTTACGTAAAAATTATACAATTAACCACCCTATAAACAATCTTACCCCCATTTTTATGACTGTGGAAACTAATATGTTATTGTACATAATATTTAGCATCTATAGTGATAAATTCAGCTTGCCGAAACAAAAAGTAGCGTCCAACTCTATATTTCCTAGCCTATAATATTATTCTGAACGAAGAGTGATATCGGGTTTAAACGGGTTAGTATATTTGCCAAAAGAAAATTTAAAATATCTTTTTTTCCTATGAAAATATTCATTAAGTGACAATGACAAAGCTTGTACGTGTTGATAATACAAAGTTATTCGTTTCTGTAAATTTCATGAAAAAGCCAATAGCTTTGGAAAATAAAAAGATGATCATATCATATTACCTAAGCCATATTTTGCAAATATCACCCAAACGGTAAATTTGGTTTTTTTTTGAGGAACAATCATTTTCGCGCAAAACTACAAAAAGAAGTTTGAAATTTTATCTATTTTAGATCTGTTTACGATTCACTCGGAATAAATTAAATAGATGCATGTTACTGGTACAGAACCTTCATAAATGTTTAGAAGCCACGTGACCGCAGAGCTTGGGCAACCCAACTCTTGGCATCACCAATACTAATGTTTCATTTACAATGAGCAGTAAAAAACTGTCACTGATTGGTTGAATACAATCTCGTGAAAAATTACACCAATCACAGGTGGTAGAAGAGAATGTTGTGTTTTAATGTAGTCTTGATCTTATTGTTTTAATTTTACCGAAATTTAATTTCCAACATGAAGGATATGAAATGCAAATAGAATTACTGGTCACGTGGCTTGTAATCGTTTATGAAGGCTCTGTATATTATTGCTTTGTGAAAGAAATCTTATGTCCACGAAACTTCCCTCAGCAGCATTCATTATTTACATAGCTGCACACGAACACATTTGCAAATTTGTCCACATACGCAGTTAGTATTTCTCTTGTGTAGCAATTCTGGCCATAATCTAACTCAATACATATTAGTTAGCCACGCTATTATACTTACTGTTTATACACTGAATAACTATTATTAAATATAGGTAGTACATACATAATGAGTCTTGAATAGGCCAAAAACTTAATATAATAAAACAATTAAATCTAATCTAATCAAATCTGCTTAAACAATCTAGTTAACCCATCAACCGTTTAATTTCTCTATTGACTGTTTAAGATTAGTTAGACAATAGAGGAAGTCTACATGAAGAAAATATTGTTTTGAAAATTCACACAATTGTTGCTAAAATGGGGACAGGCGCAAATTGTGTAACTTTCGTACAGTATTGTTTGAAAATTTATGAAAATCTACAATTTCTTGGTAAAATAAAAAATAATAAAATAATAATAAAAATAATAAAAAAACTTCTTCACGGACTAGCATTAGGTTCAGCGATAATCATTAAATGCATAAATAGTTTACACTCACTTTATTGACTAAAAATTGTAGAATCTTTTAAAGGGGGATTGTTAATATAGTAATAAAAGATAAAATAAAATTTATGGCCCGCGGACAACAGTTGTTAAAACAGATTTTATTTCTAATTAAGGAATAGAACACACAATTTATGTTGACAAACCTTATCTTACTGTTTTGTTTTATTTATTTCTCGCACGTTTCAGTAACATTTTTGATTTGTTATAATTGATTATTTAAGTTATTTTAAACCCTAGAATTTCTACGTCATTCGGTATTTTCGAAATTCGATTTTTTGATTTGTGCATTTGATTCTTAATTGGAGTCAAAGCAACAATTTCTTCCGTTTTATTTAGAAAACCAACCATTTGATTTTTATAAAACACATCATTAGTTTATATTTTCAAATTCCGTTGTGAAAATTTAATTTTTTTTAACCTTTTTTGTAATTTGCATACTCCGCTGCTGGATAAGCTAATGTAACCTCAAATAACAGCCCGCTTTAGTCGCAGCGCATGCACAATTAGGAACTGGGCTGTGAATTGTTGTCAAATCTCATATTTAAAGGAAAAGTTATTAAGGGCAAATTTCTACATCGCTCGTCGGGAGGTACTGTTTTTTAGCGTGCGTTACCTTTGTTAAGTAAGTATTCGCCACGAATCCTATCATCCCAAAGAAAATTTAATTCTTTTAAATAAGATAAACTATGAAACAGTACTTAACAAGTAACCTAGCAAAACAATCAAGTAGTAATCAATAATGGTAAAAAAAATACACATAAAGAAATAGTCTGTTTACTCACATGATTTTTGTAACATTTGCAATTTTGTGGCTAATCTTCGAGTTGAAAATTTCTGGTTCTTAATTTCTTATTCTCTGAATTTGTTCCGTCCAACATTAGCGTATACGTAGCGTAGCGTTCAAAACTCGTATAATCTCTTAAATGTAACCTGCTACTTTTAACTATGTGGACCTCAAGGTACGGAGTTCGTTTGGAATTTAATAATAAATTGTTTTCTGTTTAAATATCTTTAATATAACTTTACCCGTCGACTCTGGATAAGAAATAAAATGGCTGACTGTACCCTGCGGGACACTCAGTTCTTACAGATACGTAATATACCACCTTCGTCCTCCACACTGGGCTTAAAGGAGCGATAGGTTGCATGAAAATGACAAAGAAAACGGAAAGCGGCATTCGATTCCTGGTTGATTTCCAATGAAAAATCCGTTTGAATTAAAATCCTACCTGATCCTGTTTCGAAAATATGTATATTTTTTACTTTTTATATAGTCTATCCAGAGTATTAATACTGAAGTATGCACATGTGGCGAAAAAATTACTATACTAGTACATAATCAATTTTGTGTGCGTGTGTATGCGTGCGAGCGTGCATATGTGCATTTCTGTCCGTGAATATAAGATATTATTTCCACACCATCTATGAGATAAATATCACGGCGCGCTTTTTTTAATGTGGTGTCCCCTGTAGGCCTAGTCCACTGCATGTAGCTGTTCAGTTTCTAAATATTATATCTATTTGCATATGAAAAAATTATCTCATTTATTTGAAATAACTATTTATAAATGGTGTGAAGAAAATGCTTTAAATAATCTAGTCAAAAAAGATGGATCATCAATTGAGTTTATTTTAAATCTTTCCCAATATTTTAAAAATTCTCGGTGAACAGATTCACCGGCCTGCTCTGACCATAGTCCCAGACCATCATTGTTCAAGTACAGAAGGCTATCTTTCAAATGATCCAAAAGAACGTGGATTTTTAAAGTTTGAGAAACTCCTGTACTCTCAAAAGCTTTGCGAAGTTTTGTCAAATCTTCGTCTATTTCGTTTATATCAGCTTTTTTTGTAGAAATAGATGAAAATTTGAAAAAAGTTCGCAAAGCTTTTGAGAGTACAGGAGTTTCTCAAACTTTAAAAATCCACGTTCTTTTGGATCATTTGAAAGATAGCCTTCTGTACTTGAACAATGATGGTCTGGGACTATGGTCAGAGCAGGCCGGTGAATCTGTTCACCGAGAATTTTTAAAATATTGGGAAAGATTTAAAATAAACTCAATTGATGATCCATCTTTTTTGACTAGATTATTTAAAGCATTTTCTTCACACCATTTATAAATAGTTATTTCAAATAAATGAGATAATTTTTTCATATGCAAATAGATATAATATTTAGAAACTGAACAGCACACATGCAGTGGACTAGGCCCACAGGGGACACCACATTAAAAAAAGCGCGCCGTGATATTTATCTCATAGATGGTGTGGAAATAATATCTTATATTCACGGACACAAATGCACATATGCACGCTCGCACGCATACACACGCACACAAAATTGATTATGTACTAGTATAGAAATTTTTTCGCCACATGTGCATACTTCAGTATTAATACTCTGGATAGACTATATAAAAAGTAAAAAATATACATATTTTCGAAACAGGATCAGGTAGGATTTTAATTCAAACGGATTTTGCATTGGAAATTAACAAGGAATCGAATGCCGCTATCCGTTTTCTTTGTCATTTTCATGCAACCTATCGCTCCTTCAAGCCCAGTGTGCCTCGCTTCCTTCTGAATACGATCCCTAATTAGACACCAGATCATCTACAGGTTAGTAACTGTACCACCGCAACCTGTTGTTGACTTCAAGCGATAAAAAACGTTAAAATTCACAGTTGGATGTACTATTTCGAAAAGCCAGGCAACAACTGACCCCCTTCGCTTCGTCAGCGTTGAGCCACACTATATACCTCCACGTGCACTGCAGATTGCCAGCAATATATTTACAAATACATAAATATTACAGGGTGGGCGTGCTACAACCAATCTGACTAATATTTTCTTATTCGGTACTTATAACTCGGCGTAATCTAACTGATAATGTCTTTGCTCCTGGTGATATTAAAATGATACGTCGCTAAGTTATACAAAAGCAATATGTTTTGCCAAATAATTTTTCATTGTCACTTCCCACAATATAAGTTTATTTAAAATTATCTAGCAACGTTCAAGGTGCCCCGGTTTACGCCGCCTAGTGGTGACGTACACAAGAATTAAAGTGCATTATAAAAAACTAATTATAACTCGACTATTTATTTGATTAAAAAAATAATTTTAGGCTCGTATAAAATGATACACGTACTATTACTCTTAAAAATTAACCCCCACTTAAAGGTACATCGTGCATATAAGGGGTGAAATTCAATGCTGGAAGGGGCATGCAGCTTGCAGAGTAATTGCTTCCCACAATATCCCAGTTAAAAAGCGTTTTTTGTATAAAATAAACTTTGTTTCACATTAAAAAATTATAATTTTTTTTATAAATGTCACCTTCAGAAAACGAATTTTCTAAGAGGTATTAATATTAAACAATTAAATTTTATACGTAAATGTTTTTTTGATATTCATAATATTGTATTTAAATTCGTTATGTAATGACAAATTTTATAGAATTTTTCTAGGAAATGAAAATTGGTTTCAAAGTTATCGTCGGTTTGTTCAACTGATAAACTTATTTTGCATTTTAAAAAATAATAACTCGAAACTGACTTTTTCCCAGTTATCTTACATATCAGAAAGAATAATACCAAAAATCCTAAGTTAATTTTCTGATAGAAATACTCAACTAAAAATTTTAATTTAAAGATTTTTATTTTTTTATACAATAATATCTTACCAACTCAGATTTATTGTAATGATTATATAATTCATTAGAAATTTAGCCAATAGCAATTACAAATTTTACGTAGTTACTATGTATTGATAAGCGATTATACTCTTGACGACGTGGTATAACCGTTTTGGTGTTTCGCCTCCTCCAACAATGTGAACTATGTCATGGTAACGATAGTTTTAACATTTGTCAATAAACGTCAAAAAAAAA
>NW_019417435.1:270362-290228 GCF_000390285.2 Anoplophora glabripennis | reverse complement strand
CGTAGATTAGCTATGCTTGTACGGAGGATTGGCACCCTCTGTGCAGGTATGGTAGGGTGGAAGAATGTTGGCTTGGGTCAATGTGAGAGATTGACACCGGTTGGCATTTGACCACCCCCCTAATTAATGAGGTTTTCCAGGTTTCCCTCATTCCTGCACTGAATGGTGGTTAGGGCCTACCAACATAAGTCGTTCCTGGGCGCAAATGCGGCCTGCGTAATAATAATATGCCGCCTCCTCTCCCGCACAAGTCTCTGACTTCTGGGCTAATTCTCGTAATTAGAATGAGGAGTAGAGATATTATTATTATTATTATTATAAATAACCTATAAATCTTTTTTCATGATCATATTTACATTACCTTACAGAAGAAAGATAGATATTATAACTTGCTTTTTAATGTTTTTAGACATGACCGAGATCTATTAATATCAATTACTTTTACTTTAACAGCTTTAAATTGTCTATAGATATAGTGTCAAGAATAAAAAGTCTTTATTGTACATGTTTTCAAGTATGTAGTATTGTGATTTTTTCATACAATTTGGATTAAAAATAGCGGCTATAGGTGATGGCCAGCAACGACACCTTTTTTCCTGCCTGTATGGCCGGAAATGTTTCTCGTTCGCGAATGAATAGTCTTGAAACCAAAACACAAAAATTATATACTAAAAGCTAGAGAACATCGTATAGAAATTAAAAAAATATTAATAATTGTTGATTTACTGAACAATCAAAAGAAATGTATCGAAAAAAGACGAAAAATTTTGCATTAAATAATAATTAATAACAATGAAAATTGTTAGTCAATCGAAAAACCCCTTGGATGTTCCTTGAGTTAAGTTATTGTGAAACTCTATACAAAATCTCAAGTCGATTCGTTGAAAACTTTTTGAATTGTTTCCGGCCAGTTGAAAAAGTGGTTTCTCGAAAAACGCTTTTAAAGTTTTTGTTAACATTGAGCCATATAATTGGCCTTCTTTTTTCTGTATTCTTTTCAAAATAAAGCATTGTTTAAACCAATTATCCGAAAATCGATTTTTTCAAAATTCTAGAGTGACGTTGCCCCTTAAACTAACCTGAACGTAATATAAAGATGACTAGAAAGCGTAATTATAATCAGAGGCGTAGGTAGCTTTTCCATATAATCTTGAAAATTAGTTACATTAGTAGTACGTCCCGTATCAAATTTCTATACTTAATTAAAAGCTGTTCCTTGTACCGTGTCTACTAGTAAAATTTTGTATACAAGGTATTTTATTAGTAAATATTCTATATAATATTCTAATAACTTACCTAGGAAAGTGATATTCTAGTTTGAAAGTTTTACTAACAGGACAGCGACACTAAAGGATGTTTCTTTGAATGATTGAGCAATTCCAATATAGAAGGTATGTGTTTTTGTACTAATTATACAGGGTGATTCACAACTTACCCGAAAAAATTTGGGAATAGATGCGGCACGAGAAATGGAGTATATATCGTAACAAAAATTTTTGTAAAATCCTTATAGTTTCCGAGAAAAAATTATTGAAGTTGTAGTACTTTCAACCATTACATAGCTGGACAACTGCAGTCTCTAGCGTCATTTGCAATTCGCGTGGAGAGCCACGTTTACAATCGTCGTTGCGATATTGTTTACAATAGTTTTTTAGTAGTTAGTGTCAAAAATAGCTTGCGTGTATAGCAACTCGGAATTGATGGATATCGTTTTAATTTATCACCAGACAACATTTGTATTATGTTGAAGCATTTGTGTTATGGTGAAGCAAGACAATATTTTTGTTAGGTCGTAGAAACTAAGTAAGACGGACCCAAATGTGTTTACATGTGGGTGGACAAAATTTTGAACAGTTGCTGTAACATCAGGTATTTCAAATTATTTTATTATTTAAAACCACAAATTTATTTTATTAATTAATAATAACAATAGCGTCAAAGCAGTTGAATTTGCTAATATAATGTAGGTGCTATAAAATTATGTTTAATTCTTTCCTTGCGAAATTCTTTCAAGTTTTTGTCCGTTTTTATCAGACTTTGTTGACATGCCTGTCGCATTGTGCTGGATCAGGTTTTACAGTGGACCAGTTTCCAGTGCCGTGCAGAAGTGTATTTTTAAATCATTTTCGAACTGCCCTTTTTGATTTTTTCCTTTGTATTTATTTTTTTCAATTGTATTTGTAAGAGTCCCCTGTGCATCATTTTTTTAGATAAGTTCTGAATCACCCCTGTATTGAGACATATAATTTTTAGTTTTATTAGTTTATTACTACATATCTGTACTAGGTATTGTAGTGGTGTAATTCAATGATAGTTGAAGCACGTAGACCATAGAGTAGTGTTTCTCGCAATATCAGAAGCCTTATCTGTGGAGCAAGATATATTTTGCTTACCTAAATTCCTCTATTTGATAAGATTTATTTAAAAAAACAAAATTTTTAAGATAGAGTAAAAAATAAACAAAATTGCGGGAACTAATAATAAAACATGTTTAAAAAAAAATTCGTTCATAAAAGTTACTTTTCAGTGGTGTGCTATAATTTTTGAGAAAAACATAACCAGCATTTCATACTTCATTTCGACCCCACTGGGTTAACTGAGACTTGTTTTTTTTTCACGTTGAATGTCATTCTATTCAGGCCATGGGCTCCCAAAATTTCATTTCAATATCTTGATTTTTTCCAAATATATTTAGAGAATTTGTTTTTACTTTAATAACGCCCTGTATTTTAAAAATGGTGAGGTTTAGAAAACAAAGTGACATTAATTTTATTGCCTTTGTGGGTTTTTAAATATTTATGCTTAAAATTAGGGACACCCTGTATATTACTTATATACACTGTTTCATTTTTATATAAATAGACAACTGTTAGAATTAAAACACCACTTTTAAAACACTCTGTATGTAACTGATGGTAGAAAATTAACCCTCACAACTAAAATGATGCTACAAAAATATCTTTAAAAACTATACTAAAAATTTTTTAAAAACTTAAAAGTTTATACATATTTTGTGTAAAAACATTCATATAAATGCATCTGTGTTTCTTATTTCCATAGAGGATGACATACAAAAATTTTGAACAGAAACATTTGCCCATACAAACTAGTGGGGTGTGTTCAGAAACAATTCTAAATTTTGTATTTTGTATGGGAATAAATGTACCAATCCTTTCAATTAACGTTTCGAAATCAGTTAATATTCTCAAAAATTTTCCAGCATCATTATTTTTAATTCTTTCAAAAGATTTTTAGAATATGTCCCTACCGTAATATCTTCAATTTCTCCTTTTTAAATTCAGAAATACTACTACTGCTCATAAACTTTTATTCAGTGACAAACAAAAAACATTGATTTAATTTTGGTTTTGTTTACAGGCATATTTTTTTTGTTGCATTTAACATTTATTTAAGAACATTTATTTGTATGTGAACATTGCTTGCAGAATCTGGATTAAGCTTTAGACAGGACACATCATTTACAATAGAATATTTAAGGTCAGGTCTAGTATAAATAGATTTAATAGACAACTTCATCACAAATGACCCTTGATCTACCCTTCGCATTAGTTTTCCTCAAATTGCACCTTCTTTGTTCCATCAGTTCATTGGTATACCTTAAAAGTGTCAGAATGTTAAATGACGAATATAAAGGAAATTGCTTCAGGACCGCTGTTGAAATGAAGTTGACGAAATTCTTATCACAGAAAAGTAATAGTGGTCTCACATTTCACTCCTAAAAATAGCAATATTCAATGAAATGGTATTTGTTGTCAAAATTGAAGAAATCAGGCAGACATTGTAGAGTCAATAACTTTCTATATAAAAAGGGTATTCTTTTGGCTGACTTTATGATCCCAGGTGAAACAGTACATGTAAGTTGATAGTTACTATCAGACTCACTGATGATTTAAAAATGCCATATAAAGTCATCGCAGTCTGATAAATGATATTATACTTTTGCAGGACAATACCCGCCCACATTTGGGGGTGGCATTTTGGGAACGACTCATATTACGTATATTTTATACTAACACTTTCAACAATACTTAATAATTGTAATGACAGGAAACATTCTAAACCGACGTGCGCCTACTAAGTGTAGTTTAGTTTAGAGGAACAGGAGTTTTTATTTATCAATGCAATACTGAATGGTAAAATTTCCCGAAATACAATTGGAGCTAATATATGCGAGAAAATAATCAACGTTACATCATTCTTTTATCATATCGTTATTAGTATCATTATCATTATGTTTATTATTAACTTTGTTATCACTATCATCATTGTTATTATCGTTGTTATCACCGACGTCACCATCTTTACCATTGTCATAATAATTATTATTGTTGCACATTACAACATGGACAAGGAAATACGCAAAATGGATAATAGATTCGGGATGACCCTTGTATATTTCGTTGTAAGGTTGTAATGCACTTTTTACATACCTTAACCTAATAGCAAATTTAATCCGAAGATTCAAGTCATGTGAATAAATTCACTAACGATTTATCCAGCAAAACCACTCGAGAGTAGCTTAAAGCAGCTGAGGATTTAAAGATGAAATAGCTGAATAGTCTAATGCCAGAATCACCATACAATAAATAACTGTTCTGGGTACGGGCATGCCAAAGATGCTTTGCTGCTCTTGGCTGGGGGTTATGTCATGCAGTTGGAGAGCTAGGTCCTCTGAGAGTGAGTAAGTTTAGATTTAGATAAAATCCAAACAAATATCATACTGTTTGACGAAGAAATCATGTCAAAGGTTAAATAAAGATAACTAAAATAATTTCGTCACATAAAAAACTAATACTGAAAGAAAAATCGTAAACCTTACTTATTAATAATTTGAAGGAATTACTAACCAAATTAAGGTAATCGTGAAGATAAACTATTATTGTTATAAATAATAATGTAATTTAAAATTGATAGCGCTGCAAATTGAATTGTGTTCTGTTTCTATTTAAATTAAGAAACAACTAAAAATACTTTTTAATTTTAATGTTGGGTGGAATTGTAGTTTATTAATGGTAAATTTAGGAAGCTTCTTAGATATTTTTATAATTTTCAAAGTGATGTAAATAAAATTTTTGCATTAGGTGTTTAATATACGAGGTGTCCGGAAACTAATGGGCCATGCGTTGAGGGTTATTTCCTTGAATGAAAATACACCCATTTTATCTGCCCAGTGAGATGCGCGGATTACATATAATAAATTAGAGGATCAAGAGGTGAAACTACAGTCGGAAGAAACAGCGAAAATGGGTAAAACCCTGCCACCTCTTCAAATGCACTAAAACACAATTGTTTATATAAAGATGTATTTATTTCTGAGTAGTTTAATTAACAAATAACCCAAAAAGTCCCCCAGTACCAAGTTTAATTAAAATATCTTAAAAAGTGACGGAGTTGTCTTTAAAAAATGTAATAAAAACATGATTTTTAATCCGCCTCTTGAGTGTGGGTGAGATACCTTTAAAGTATGTCATATTTTAATTCTCACTGCATGGTAGTCAATGTCTACTGATATTGGTTGTAAATACCCATTGGCAGAGGCACTTCTTAATAGTCAGTACGCGTTTTATTGATATAGAATTTCAATACGACCCCTGTGTCACTTTCTTGTAATTAATAGCATTCGACACCCGAGGTAGAAAGACATTGGTGGTGTGGCGTTCACCGTAGGTCTATGAAAGTATGACTTGTGCAATTAGTCATGCTTTCACGCACTAACCAAAATGAAATTTTGATATGAAGTTTTTGTAATTATTTTGTTGAAAACAAATATCCTAAGAACTACAATTGTCTGGCATTGAATTTACACCCACAATATTTAGTTAATAGACAAGATAATTTGTCAGTAGAATTACCAGACAGACCGAATTTATTATTTCTCATCAGTATACAAAATTCACTGTCTGTCGACACCCGATTGAGTGAAATTTTCATTCTATTAGTATGTGTGCAGCTAAAATTCTATGAGTGAAATTACTGCAACAGAAGAGTGAATTTTACTCAAATCCGAGTTTCTGCTAACTATCAAGTGAGTGACTTCTGAGTATATAAAACCAATAAAGATTTTACTTGTAATGAAGCATTATTATTTTCCGATTTGTGTAAGGCCGCTGGCCAGTCATTTATTTAATTAGTTTAATTGGGTGAGAGCAATTAACCGCGAGTCGAGCCGAAACCGTCCGCTGCCCCACTCTGTCGAGGGCCGCGCGCATAGTCCCACCACGACTCCTGCCTAGTCAAGGGGGGATTGGGACAATAAAACCACCGTTCCTGCACGAAGATCCTCAGTTCGCTGCCAGAACTCGAAGAACTCCAACGCCAACCTGAGGACCACCCCGAGGACCTGAACACCGACCAGAGACCGCCACCCGATCCAAGGAGTTCGCTGCCAGAACTCGAAGAGCTCCAGTTCCAACACCAGCCCGAGGACCACCCCGAAGACCTGAAGACCGACCAGAGACCGCCACCCGACCCAAGGAGTTAGCCGCCAGAAGCAACCGTCCGGAATAAGTAAGCAAATTGTATTTTCCTATTCTCACTTGTCCTGCTATGGTACAAGTCTGGCCGTTTTGAACTCTGGCAAGACAGTACGACCACGGCGTTGTCGGCGAAGGTTTGGCTGGGTCACCCACCGCCCTCGTTCGACGAACGTTGTTAGTCACATCGACCGAACTGCTGGTTTGGCTGGGCCACCCACCGCCAGTGGAAGACGTTGAGTGCAGGTCCGTACGGCAGCAGCGTTATCGGCGACGGTTTGGCTGGGTCACCCACCGCCCTCGTTCGACAAACGTTGTGAGCCCCTTTACTGACACTGCTGGTTTGGCTGGGCCACCCACCGCCAGTAGAAGACGTGAAGGTGTCGAAGTGTACAGCAGCAGCGTTGTCGGCGAAGGTTTGGCTGGGCCACCCACCGCCCAAGCTAGATAAACGCTGTAGGGCACAATAACCGAAACTGCTGGTTTGGCTGGGCCACCCACCGCCAGTAGAAGACGTTGTGTGTCGGCTGTGCAACGACGGATAGACCCCCGAAGTTTGGCTGGGCCACCCACCGCTTCCGGGAGAAGTCTGTCGGCCGCCCCGCATTTGAACTCGCACCTCGTCCAGACTTTGCCTCCTGTTTACCAACAACATCATTTTCCTGATTACCGTTTGCTTATTTGTGCCTGATCTAAACCGCTTTGCTTGGCTTTTTCTCCTGGCTGGTCGCATTTCCGCTTAATTTCCGTCGCTTTGCTAGAAACTGCCGCCGATATTTATTTGTAGAATTAGAGTCACCCGTAATTATTTTTCTGTTTCAGAACCATTGGGAACAATTTATTTATTGCTCTAATTTATTAATCTTATTTTTCCCTTTCTAGCACCGACCGAAATTTAAAACCGAATATTATTCTGGCGTACCGTTTCGTAGAGTCTTAGACCGTTTATTAAATAAACCAAACGCCAAAGACTCCGTTTTCTACCGTACCGATTTTGAGTCCTGATATTTGACTATGTGCTAATTTCTATTTATTTTCAGCACCGAAAAAAACCGCATAGGCATTTTAAATCCGTCGTATAAATAATAATTGCTCTAACCCATTTTATTTCATTCTTACACCGCTTGTAAATTTATTGTATATTCCTGGTTTTAGTTAGTAATAATAATTGTAATTAGAATCTGTTTTACTTTTGTTTGTTTGTTTCAAATTCAATAGGCCTGATTAATAAATCTAGTAAATATAATTCCCGTTTGTATTCATTCTTAACGCCGACAAAGTTGATAAAATTCCGATCAGTAAAAAAGGGGTCCGCTTATCTTTTTGTGACCTACACTGATAAGACCGTTTATTTTGAAAGGAAAATAACACTACACTCAGAGAACTACTTTGCTTGAAATTAAGAGAAATATAACAGACCCCTGGAATTAAACTTTCTTCACTGCAGCTATCCCGAGTACTTACTCTAAACCGAGGGTAGGTTTCACGTGGAGTTTCCCCCACGTAACCGATTGGGAAACTGGCGCCCGAGACAAAAACCAAACAAAAAGATTTAATCCGGAGTACGTTCCTGTGACGTCACTCACTACCGCCGGCTGCCAACCACCGCTGCCAATAAACTAGTAGTCAAGGGTCGTCATAAAATTGGGCGTCCAAATAAGGACGTCAGTGACGTCAATAAATCTAGTAAATTAGAATTCGCAATTGTGAATTAAGATTCCGTTTAGAGTTGGTAGTATACCGGGGGCGGCCATAAGTAACGTAACTAACCGTCACCACCACCAGAACCGAAATCGCAGGAAAGTGCGTTACAAAAATTTGGCAACCGAGAAAAGTACGTTACATACTTCTTCTCTAATATGATTTAAATTTAACTGTTATTTTATTACATTTTGTACTGTGAAAATTTCAAAGGGAGGCGGCACCCCAGGGTCCTCCAGCACCGGCTCCGCTGTTTCCATTTCATTAATATCTGGAGTGGTTTTGCACTTTATATTCTCTTCATATTTTAATTTAAATATCATTGTATTAAAGTCATAAGCAACTAAGTTGCCACGGTGGTTTCTACACAGATCTGTTTTTAAGCTATGGTTTGTTAGAGCTGTAGGCGACGCGCAGTTGTGCGCGTCGGACTTACGTTGGAATCTAGAATACAAGAAGATGCATAGCTGGTTTGTTAGAGTCTGCTTAGGTGGACTCACGGTAGGCAGAAAAATATGTGCGTCGTCGGTTCAGTCGCAATCGAATTGGATTTGATTTCAACGCAGTCGTTCAGTTGAGCTCACAGCGTACAGTGCTAAAAAAGCGTTTATTTTTAACGAATTTTAAAATGGCAACCAAGTTTTCACCAGAAGAAGACAAGAAATTAATCGATCTCGAACGAGAACATCCTCCATTGTCTGTTAGAAAACATTCGATTTATTTTGACGACGACAACTAATTAAATTTAAAATATCTTTTTCATGTTCTTTTTCAATAAGTATTATCAGCAAAAAATATTCAACCATTGTTCTAACAAACCAAAGCTTTAGAGACAGTATTTTAGGTCTCTATTAAAGGAATTGGTTAACCGATCGGACGAATGGATTGACATAACCTATATTGTACGTTCGCATACGTAAGTAAGTAACAATAATTTAACTATCCGTTTATTGAACCAAATATTAATCGATACTCAATATATTGTTTTTAATTATTGTAATGAGGGTTGCTTTCGCTGTACAGCACGAATAAAACGCTCTCTCAACGGTAGAAATAAACTATTTTTATTGAAAACTAAGTTTGTGGAAAAGACGTGTTGACGGGACGAGTGTTCGTTGGAGAGTCCCTGTGTGTGGAGACGGTCGTAGGTATATGGCTACGCATTGTAGACCCTTCCTGGAAGGTTGGTGCGTCCGGCGGCGTTCTTGACGTAATGCTTAAAATGGGTTACTTGCGAACATGTGTACCCACAGTAATGAAACCAATGCAATTAAACATAATATTTACCAAAATAACCGGATAAACGGACACTTGTTCAACATTACACGCCATACACCACGCCACAAGATAACCTAATGGGGATAATGAGAATGGACAAAGACAACGCAGGACCAATCAATACTGAGGACATTTACTCCGATTTAGCTACAAGTGCACCAAATACGAGTTACTCAGAAAGTACGAAAGTATTCAGTTTTAGTTCAAATATTATCATAAATAAGTAAAATTATCAAAATGTTCAATATTGAATGAAAATGTACTCAATAATTTCACTTAACGGGTTCAAACCGATTTTTTACAGTGTAGGTGAGACGACCGACGGACGATGGTCTGACTATTTGGATGTCTTATATCCTGACACGATTTCAGCGTTGTTGTTGCCACTTTTAAAGTATGGCCCATTCGCTTCTGTATATGCATTACAGAGAAATTATTATTTTATTATCATTATAGTCTCTTTTCTGGCTAACATTGATTACACTGTTTGTATTTAAAATCTATATCGATTAAAAGAAGGAGGAAGTTTTATGGAAAATATTTATTAGTAATGGAGAAATGTATTTATGTTATACTTAAATCTAGTTGTCTATGTAGTTAATTATTTGTATATTTATTAAATTTTATAAATCATTGTCTGAGTTGGCTATATTAATAATAAATTTATTTTAACAAAAATTGGAGAAACTCTTCTAGGCGACAATAAAGAATCACAGCCAAGCTTTGCTGAATAAAAGCCTCAATCAAAATATTTCATAAGTTAATTTTGTTTGTGAATATTGAATCCAAATAAGTTGCTCATAAATAGTTATCTACAATACAAATGGAAAATCAGCTAAATAATTCGAAAGCGTTTTAGACAACAAATACAATATATTTATGTTATATTTACTTATTTACTTATACACTTTAAATTTAAGCTTTAAACTCTTATAAAATATAGTAAATTTATATAAAATACTTTTTATTGTGGAAAAGAGAAAGCAAAAAGAGGGAAGGCAAAAGTGACTCAAGAGCGAAGAGGAACGACGAATGGGGGTCTAAACTTTTTTCATTATTCCCATTATTTTCTTCTCCGAAGGTTACGCCGTTGCGCCCAACTTATTTTTTTTAAGCTCATTTAAATTAATACTAGCGCTCGCAGGTGTAAGAACAAACTTGATGAGTAAAGCAAGGGCGTATACGGTAGACAGTGCGTGATCGACTATTTTAGGTAAACAACAACACAAGGACGCATTTGCATCATAATTAGTATGTGTGATGGTTATTTTCATTCACCGACAAAATAAGCGACCGGCAGCTGTCTGCCGTGCGCTCTCTATAGTAACTGCCCAATAAGGAAATAAAATGAAGATGTAGTTAATTTAAAATGCGGAATTTGATACACTGAAGCGTTCTCCAAGAGTGATGTCTCAGTACCCCGGCCCCATTGGCCCTGTGATTAATTCAGCCCCGTAGGGAGGAATGAAGTTGTTTTACAGTATCTGGTAGACAAGACATATAAAATTCGGAAGCTGTTTTTTGGTTTATTTGTGGACGATGAAAATTCTGACTCTATAAGTCATTCGTTATTAATATAATAAAAATAATGATAATCATCTTTATTACTTAAAAATATGAAAAGGTTAAGTTGTAGCTAAAAGCTGTTCTTCCAATTAAACCTAAAAAAAAACTAATTACAAACATAGAAGTAAAAATGGTCTACTGTGTGAGGTACACCATCAATAAGCGTCCTCGATGACTGCTGTTTAAGCTGCTGATCTATAGTACTACTATTACTACTGAATTTACATAACCTGTCAAGTTGAATTCATTGTCGAAGTTTGTCGCTGCTTGGGTAAAGTGAGGTAGGTGTCGTTTAGTTTTATTTTTATATTGGATTTAAGGTTTTGGCAATGAGACGATGGACAAAATAATAAAGCAGCCGATTTGTCAGCATTTAATTGTAACGTATTTTGGTGACGGTCGGTTCGGACGTTACAGACGGACGCCCCGGTAAACTACCAACTCTAAACGGAATGTAATTCTAATTTACGCCGGCAGCGGTGAGTGACGTCACAGGAACGTACTCTGGATTATATTCTTTTTATTCGGTTAGTCTCGGGCGCCAGTTTCACTATCTTTTACGTTGGGTTTAGAGTAAGGTAGTCTTGTTGGCGTTAAAAATGAATACAAACTGGAAATATATTGACTAGATTTATTTTATATTACTGAAGCCTACAGAAATTGAACCAATCAAAAGTAAAATGGATTCTACTTACAATTTTATAAACAACTAAAATACAGAGAAATAATCTACAACCGGTATGAAAGGCTAGATAAACTTGGTTAGAGCAATTATTTATTTTGGAATTACAAATTAATTAACTTTCAGTATAAAAGAAAAATATACCTATACGATGTTTTCGGTGTTGGAAATAAATACAAAATTAGAACAGTCAAATAGCGGTAATTAAGACACAAACTCGATACGGGAAATAAATACAGTATTAGACGTTAGGTTTATTGTTACATTAAACAATCTAATAGTTAAAACGGTACGCCGTAAATAATTATGCAGTTTTAATTTCGGTCGGTGATAGAAAGGAAAATAGTTAACAAATCAGAGTTGTTAATAATCAACAAATATGCCGGTTCCAAATGGCTCTGAAACAAAGAAAAATAATTACGGGCTACTCTAATTCTACAAATAAATTTCGTCGGCGGTTTCTAGCAAAGCAACGGAAATTAAGCGTAGATAATACCAACCAAGGAGAAAGCGAAGCAAGCAATGTATTTTATAATGTATATTGTGTATTACAAATGGCATAAATAAGCAAATGATAATCGGGAACAGGAGTAGTTTGGTTGACAGGAGGCAAAGTCTATTCGAGGTGCATGTACGGAGGCGTGGTCGGTGACAGATTTCTCCTGGAAGCGGTGTTATTCACATCCAACTTCATGGGTCTACCCGTCGGTACGGCTGGCACTTAACGTCTTCCGCCGGCGATGTTATTCATAGTCAACCAGCAGTTTCAGTCAAGGTACCCAACTACGTTTGTCGAAACGAGGGCGATGTTTTTTACTGTCAACCCCCCGCCTGACAACGCCGTCACCGCACCACGTACTGTGTACGATAGATTTCTCCAGAAAGCGGTGTTATTCACAGCCAACTTCCTGGGTCTATCCGTCACGGTATGGCCAGCACCTAACGTCTTCCACTGGCGATGTTATTCACAGTCAATCAGCGGTTTCAGTTAATGTGCCCTAGCTACGTTCGTCAAAACGAAGGCGATGTTATTCACAGTCAACCCGCCGCCTGACAACTCCGCCACCACACCGTCTAGTACTTAGAGTTCAAACTCGGCAGGACTTATACCAATACAGGATAAGTAGAACTAGGAAAATACAATTTGCTTACTTATTCCGGTGCTAATGGTGGTTAACTCCTTCGGTTCGGATGGCGGTTTCAAGTGATGGTTTCAGGTCCACAGGATGGTGCTGGAGTTCTTCGAGTTCTGGCAATGAACTGAGGATTTTGACCCAGACTTAATCTGGGTTTTGTGTCAGCAAACACGGTTTTGTTGCCCTCCCCTCCTGACTAGCAGGGGACTCGAGGCTAAAGTATGTAACTTGACTTTTTAAATCCATTTATCGACTTGCTGACACCCATTTATGATTCGTTGTCTTATATCTGCTCCATTTTCTAGTGGCGTTCCATTTTTTTTAACCATGAAATACCTATTAGAAATTATTTTAAAATTAAATATGAACAAAAAAAATTATTACTCCAAAATGGTTTATTATGTAAAGAAAATGAAGACTTTTTTATTAAAAATGTGACAGTAAACACGCCTATGAATTTTTCTGAAAATCTAGTGGCGTAGTTTTTCTGAGGTTTTTAATGACAAAGTTCCCCTGAATCTCGGCCACTAGTTAAGAGATTTATATAGAAATGTAACGAATTATTACTTTTAATTAATTACATCATTTCCCCAAGTTTCATCAATCTACGTCAAACAACTTCAGAGACAATTGAAAAAATGTGCTATTTTTCAAAAACTTTAGGGCCCTGGTTTATTAAGGCTTTTGGGCCTAAAATGACCCAAAGAATCATCCCCTTAATTTATGACATAGGCTTAGGATACACCCTGTATATTTAACTAATTTTCACGCAATTTTGCCTTTTTAAGCAACATATAAATTTGTGATAAAAAAACCTTTTTTTATTCGCGCTGCGTAACGTCGCCATGAAATTATTGTCGTATTTTTATCATTACTACTTTCAAACTCTAACAGATAAACAGATAAAACATTTCTTTATCAAGTTTTCTCAAATTTTAAAATTCAGTTTATTTTACTATAGGTATTCTTTTTACAGCTTCTGAGAATACTGAAAAAATGTAATTCTGCTGTAACTTCACGAAGCTGTTATAGTACCTCTGGGAATAAAATGTATCCATTATTCTTTACATTTATCAAATTATATGACAGTTGTGGCTTTATTAAGAAAAGTATTAAATCTCCCTTAACTCGAGTTTCGCATTGATAATATTACTGTATTCAACAAACTAATTTTATTACAGTAAAATTTAAGCAATATCTACTATTGACAAGACAAATGTAAAATTCAAACCATCGCATCGGGTGGACAATACAATGTAGGATCGAAATTTTTTTTTTGTTGTTGCTTAACACTGTAACGAAGTGATTTTCAAACAAGGTTCTGAAACATACCGAACTGTTACTTTTCAATTTTATTTAAATAAATGTATAATACATATACCGCTATTTATATCCTTAATGCCGTCTAAATTAGTCCGCAACACACCGCGAGCGCACGTAGCCTGTATAGCAGTTAGAATGCCACCGGCCAGCGAGAGTAGTCCATTTTCATTACCAGCTCCAACAATAGAAAGGTCGCCATTTGAAGAAAGTAGTACTTTTCGAAGTCCAGCTTGTGAAGACTGCTCAGGCACCACCGTTTGCCGTACTAGTATTGCAATATAATAATTAATATTCTGAAGTATCGATTTGTAATTTAAAAAAGTAAATATTCAACAAAATCTGTTACTGTTCCTTATTTGAACAAAGAGATAGAGATGTTTTAAAATCTTATGAGCTTTGACCTTCATATGCGCAGGAACATAATTCCAACCGTCGCTTAAATTATTCTACGTCCTAAAAACATTACACCTATTATTCACAGTCTCTCTCGAGCTCTAGCGTAAACAAGCCTTTGATCCGATTACAAATATCACAATAAAATGCCCTATTCTTTATTATTTTAATTTAAACTACAAAAATATATATAACGAACGTTCGCCAGTTGACTTTATTGATGCCCGAGCGCAGAGGCGGATTGGCTATGCGGGAACTCGGGAGGTTTCCCGATGGGCCGCGGTCATTTTAGGCCGGTCGACGCTGTAGAAGGATGAAAAATATTTTTCTTTCAAAAAACGGGCCGCTTGATGAATGTTTCCCGGGCCTGTTCATCTAGCCAGTCCGCCTCTGCCCGAGCGCCTTAGTTCATGTCTACTTGTAATGATGCACATGGTCTAGTTCTGAGTCAATGTTTTCACAACGTGCTTATTAGAAGAATTATGGGGATACGCCACGCCTTTCGCGCATTTCGCGGCTCAAGAGATATTAAAAGACCTCTAACATATTTTGATTTTACATCGGCTTAATGTTTTTATTAATGTTAAGCTTATTTTAAAATAAAAATAAACTTAATAATTTAATCTGGTTAGGAATTAAACTCTAAGAAAATAAATTACCTACACAGGGTGTCCAGAAACGACGGGCTGTATTTGCGGGGTAGCTTCGTTGGATAAAAATAAACCAATTTAATCAAGTTATTTAGTACAATTTTGTTTCATTTAAAAGTTCAAAAAGAAAAATTGTTAAAATAGTTTCGTCACTGTTAAAAACATTTCACTGGTATTTCATATGAAGAGAATTTTAGGCTTATGAGCTTATTTTCTACCTAAAACATAGAAGTAGGAACATGTTTTTTTAACTTTTTTTATTCGTAGATATTTTAAGAAAACGATGATGAAATGTCGCCGTATTTACTTTAAAACATATATACTTTTTACATGATTCTAATATGCACCGTTTTATAGAAAAAATAATTAATTTTTTTATATTACTCAGACTATCGGGCAATATTTTAATATAGTTAAACTTTACAATTTACACCAAAATTAAATACCCATTTTTTTTTGTTTAAACCGATCTACCTCTACTAAAAAATGTAGGTTTTTGAGTTGGAATAAATTGATCTAAATCGTGACATTAACAGTTTAAATAAAGGGATTTTACCTCGTATTTCAATTTAAAGGAGACGAGGAAATATTAATAAACTGGCAGAATTTGTGTGATGAAACAATTTATTTACGGTAAAGGAAATGGGTAAATATAAAAAGGTATTGGACGAGAAATGTAAACAAATTACTGACCATTCTTTGTTTTTTTACTTATATGTAAGTAGTGTAAAGATAGATGTCCAACGGATGACTTATGGTTAATGTGAAATTTCACTGTATTTGTCCAGTTATATTAAATGCGATAAATTCTGACATCTATATTTTCACAAAACATCCACTGAAATCCACCTGGTATTGAATGGATAAACTATGGATGTACAAATTACCCACAGCAAAAAGCTATATGGTGTTTATAGGAAGAATGTGCGCTATTTCAGTTATTATGACTTTTTTCATATTTTTCATACTCTTTCGTTCTGTGTTCTACAGAGCCTTAATAAATGATTAAAAGCCTCATGAACAATCATTTTGGACCAGTAATTTTATTCCCTTCACGTTGGCAATTAAATTTTAAAAATTATTAAAGCAATAAGATCAAGATTACATTAAAACGCAGCATTATGTTTCACCCCAGGTTTCACCGGTTGGTGATTAGTGTAATTTTCACTAGATTTTATTCCACCAATCAGCGATCGCATTATCTCGAGCTTAGAACTAACGGTTTATCATTGTTCATTGTAAACGAATCATTAATATTTGTAACGCTAAGATTTAGGGATTTTCAGTTGTCACTACCAACCGTACTATGTTAGTATTCTAGTTTGCACGGCTTTGCCTTTAACTAACGTGACGTAGCGTACTCCCCCTCATATATTCATAAAAATTTAAAAGCATTTTAATTTGACACGAGCCACAATATGTGTCGCATGTGCCATGCACCCCCTTCATCTCTTCCAAACTTAAAGCCGGTGCCAGATATATCGCGTTTTTTTTAAACGCTAGCATATGCAAGTCGCAGACATTGTCGCAATTTTAATAGATCACTTCATTGCTGCGACGTTATGAACATGAACAAAAACAAACTGGCTATATGGAAATGCTAATACAAGTATACAGGGTGGTCCGAATTTTATGCAGGAAACTTCGGGGGTAGATAGATCTCTTTAAAATAATAGGTGTTTGCCTTATAAACATAGGTCTGGAACGGCCTCGTTTTAGAGATACAGGGTGTTGAAGTTGTTAAAATATATATATTTTTTGTTTATATTTCCGGAATCCATGGACCGATTTCAATAAAATTTAGTACAGATAACGTATAATAGTAGGCCTTTTATTCCCTAAAATATGAACTCTAAAGATTCGACCAGTGGTATACAACTGGACAGGGTCACCCACTTTTTTATAAAAAAAACCTACGCCACTGTATTTTTACAAGTATTGTGCATTGATTGTAACGAATTTATATTCTAATGCACAAAATACGTAAAAAAGGTAACTTGAATTTTTTCCCTAAAGTTCACCGTTCTCAAGTTATCCATACCAATTCAATCCCCTAGTGGCAGACACTTCTAACCATAATACTACAAGAAAATTTATGTTTATGCTTAAAAGTAAGTGCAATTTGTAAGCACATCAACAAAATTCTTTACACTCATCGCTTTCGTCTTTTTGGATTAAAACAATATTTGGAAAATCACGACATAGGAATGAAAGGCACAGAAATTAAATTTTAAAACCATTTGACGACGATCATCGGTTAAGTACACGAAGAACGTCTCGACAACTTAGGGTGAGTAAATCGAAAATTTGAAAAATTCTACGTAAGGATGGCAGAAATCCGTACCATTTACAACCTGTGCAAAATTTACTTCCGGGAGATGCAGAGACATGCCTGAATTTTTATCAGTGGTTGTTTGAATTCTTACTAGAAATACTTTGGACCGATGAGGCTACGTTCACAAGGCGAGGGGTAGTGAATTTTCACAATCTGGATATTTGGTCACAAGAAAATCCTCATGAAATTCAGTCATTTCTAAACTTTCTAGATAACCATCTATCTAAGATTATGGATATGAGGATAGGTAAAAGACCAAATGCCAATGTCAACCATAATGGTGCAGATGGTCTAGTGTCTTGGCCAGCCAGATCGGCAGATTTAAACTCCCTGGACTTCTATGTTTGGGGTGACCTACCTGAAAAGTTTACTCCAATAGATACTGAACCACAACTACTGCAGCGAATAGAAGACGGGTGTAATGAATTAAAAGAAAACCACCACATGATATTAGCTTCAATTAGTTCCATTAATAGAAGATGTCAGAAATGTATCGATGTGGGTGGTTCGCATTTTAAACAATTGCTGTAAATACGTAACGTTAATTTTGTTTCTTGTTTAGTTGTTGCTTGGTAAATGTATTTTTATTATTATTTTGATTTAAATTGTTCTTATTTGTAAAGATAATGCCTCCAGGGAAAACTAAAACACACCAGGAACACTACTTCACAAGTGATGTGGAAAGAATTTTGTTGATGTACTTACAAATTGCACTTACTTTTAAGTATAAACATAAATATTTTTGTAATATTATGATATGAAGTGTCTGCCACAAGGGGATTGTATTTGTATGAATAACTTGAAAATGGTGAACCTTAGGGAAAAAATTAAAGTCGCCTTTTTTGCGTATTTAGTGCATTAGAATATAAATCAGTAACCATAACTTGTAAAAAATACAGTGGCGTAGATTTTTTTATAAAAGGGGGTGACCCCTGTCCAGTTGTACACCACTGGTTAAACCTTTAGAGCTCCTATTTTCGGGAATGCAAGGCCTACTATCGTATATTATTTGTACCAAATTTTATTGAGATCGGTTAAAAGATTCCTGAGAAATAAACAAAAAATATATTTTTTAACAACTTCAACACCCTGTATCTCTAAAACGAGGCCGTTCCAGATCTATGTTTATAAGGCAAACTCTTATTATTTTAAAGAGATCTATCTGTCCTCGAAGTTTTCTGCATAATATTCGGACCACCCTGTATAATCGTGACTAGGCTGATACGTTCATTCACGTAGCTGTGATTTCCTTTGACTCGTACAAATTTACTGACAATCATCCGATGATCAGCAGAAGTGCCCGATAAGGGTAAATATCCCCTGTCGTACACATCACAAGAGCCTCTATTGTAAGTACATGCTATGTGTCTGGCGTGAGCTTAATAACAATTTCAAACTCATTCCATATCAGCTCATCATAGGTGTTATAAACCTGTAATTATTAGTTTCATAAATTATAATTGAAGGGTGTCCAAAAATTCAGGCAAGAAGTAATTTTAAGAGAAATCAAGGTTTTTAATTAAAAATTGTAAATCTTTTATCTAAGTATACAGGGTGATTCATTAACAATGGGAAAGTCGATCGCTGAAGATAATACACGTGAAATGTTGACCATTGGCGCAAACATGCCTCATCCGAAAGTTAATAGTTTCGGAAATACAGGGTGTTGAGAGTTAAACTTTTAAATCGTTTTTTTTTGTGATTATTCTGAAAATATGTAGGTTAGGAACTTGAAAATTGGTGAAACTATACTTTTTAGGCGACGAATAAGATGAGTGTTGTAATTTCAGCATTGCTCATAGAGGGCGCCACTTACGACCAATTTTACCGAAAATTTAGTTAATAACTTTTTACCCCGTATGCCTAACATGAAACTTGATTCAAAACCTAAAAGAGCAATAATTTTTCCATTAATTATATACCCTTGTTTCATTTCGGTATCTCGATTCGTTTTCGAGAAAAATCGATTTAACGAACACTATGTTTTGATAATATGTGAAATTAAAAACGAAACAAACCAAGTGTTTCTTCGTGTTATTACAACAATTAACAATAAAACAAATAAAATACGTAATTATGATTTAAAGTAATTGCTCGAAGAATCCACCGTTGACACTGATACACTTTACACGTTTTCTGACAGATCTTCGAGTTTGAAACAACATATTGGGATTGCGTCTGACTTCGTTGGCAGCGATTTGTATTCTTTGCCACAACTCTTCACACGAGCCAATAGATTCTTTGTAAACTATATCTTTCATTCGAGACCAAATAGAAAAATCAAGAGGATTGAAGTCCGGACTTCTGG
>NW_019417435.1:255977-269744 GCF_000390285.2 Anoplophora glabripennis | reverse complement strand
AAAAAAAATTAACCTGGTAGTTTTTATTAGTATTATCCTCAGTATTATCGCACAATTAGTAAATATTATAATATAAAATCCCTAAATCATGTTTGTGCCAAATAATGTTAACTCTATATTTTCGAAAAAAAAAATACGAATAGAAAATTATTCTTTAAATTACAATAAATAATATTAAAATAGACATATAACTTCACATCATATTAATTTTATTTATCAAGGAGAAGTAAGAGATCGAAGTTATGGAATGATAAGCAAAATTTAAATCTTTAAACCTGTCTCCTGTAAAATTTCATTTTTGACACTTAATACAGTTTAGCTCTGAGGTACAGATGTGCAATCTATGATCTAACAGGAAAATCTATTTATTTATTTATTTATTATTTAAGTCACACTGAGACAAACATTATTTTAAAATATTGTGTTTTGTTCACACCACATACTTAACTAACATCTGAAAAATAAAAAATAAAATAAATAAAAAAACAAATCAACTATAGAAAACGTAACATAAAGTATTTAAAATAATAACGGAAATGTAGATGTAGTTACTGAAGTAAGTTAAAACAAAGATTATAATAAATGTTCAAAATTACGTCCTCCAGCATTAATACACAATGTTAGTTTTCTCATTAGTTCGACATTACAGGCTCTTAATAAAATGTCACGATCTGAAACCGCAGTAGCTGCATACATTTTAAAATACAAATCTGACATGTCTTCTCTAGGGTCCTGAACTATAGTGTTTTTTAAAGGACCCCATAGGAAAAAATCCAATGGAGTCAAATCTGGTGAACGAGCCGGCCACTTCATAACTCCGTTAACACCTAACCACCTTCCCGAAAATATCTGATTTAAGTATTCTCTGATTTAAGTATTCTTGCACAACATTAGTAATGAGGGGGGGGGGGGCGCTTTGTCCTGTTGGAACCATAAATCATGTATACTCTCTCTTTTGTCCAAAATGGAAAAGCATCCCGCACAAACCTTATGGGTTTGAGTTCCCGGTCGATTCTTCTGAATTTTTGATGTTGTAGGTACTTGACACCCTCCTGATCAAAAGTGTTCATAGGCCCAAAGTGTGGAAATATCGAGGACGCAATGTCTCAAAAAATGGAATATTTCCATGAACCTGAAAATGGAAAGAAGCATTTTTGAAAATTATTATTATCCATTCTTGTATTATTTATCGAGTTTGGATCAATTTAAGTGATTTGATGATTTATTTATTTGATAATATGTATCTGAAATGAAAATCAGTACAGCTCTACCCCCGCGACACCCCCAAAATAAGGTCTGAAAAACTAAAATATTTATATTTCAGGTTATTACGAGATTATCCACCCATTTTTTTTCCAGAAATCATTCTATACAGCTAAAAGCATATGTGTAGAAATCCTCACTTGCATCCCGAATTATCCCTAAAATAGGGGTAGAAAAACTAAAACATTTATATCTCAGGTTGTTATGAGATTATCCACTTGTTTTTTTTTTCATGAATCATTCTGTACTGCTAAGATCATGTGTTGAAAAATCCTTACCCCATTTCCACCCAGAAACACCCTCCAAATAGGGGTAGAAAAACTAAAATACTTATATCTCAGGTTATGAGTTTTTTTTAAATCATTCTTACGGCTAAGAGCATGCGTGGGAAATTATTCGAAAAATTTCCAACCCGAAACACCCCCAAAATAGGGGATATATACAGAGTAATTTGTAGGGTCGAGTTTTGGACTAAGCATGCATGGTAGTGAGATAGAACTAATCACGTAACAACCTGAGATATAAAATTTTAGTTTTTCAATCCATATTTTGGGAGTGTTTCGGGGTGGAAATGGCTCGGGAATATTTCTACACACGCCCTTAGCCGTACAGAATGATTTATAAAAAATCAGGTAGATACTTTCGTAACAATCTGAGATATGAATATTTCAGTTTTTCTAGCCCTATTTGGAGGGTGTTTCAGGGTGGAAATAGCTCGAGGATTTTCCCACACATGCTCTTAGCCGTATAGAACGATTCATGAAAAAGAAGTGGATAATATCGTTTCAACCCTTGTTTTGGGGGTGTCCCGATGATGTAGTCGTACTAATTTCCATTCCAGATATATATTATGAATATTCAAATCGATCTAAAATCGATAAATAATAAAAAATGGATAATAATAATTATTTTCAAAAGTGCTCGTTTCCATGTTTAGGTTCATGGAAATATTCAATTTTTTGAGAATTTGCGTCCTTGATATCTCAAAAACTGTTCATCTCCAAACTTTGGACCTATGAACACTTTTGATCAGGAGGGTGTCAAGTACAACATATCAAAAATTCAGACAAATCGACCGGGAACTCAAACCCATAAGGTTTGTGCGGGGTCGTTTCGACCATTTTGCATAAATGCAGCTGAATTTCGTTGATACAACTCTCAAGGCGTGGGTGGTCGTGGATTTGTTGGCATAAACCTTAGATTTCAAAAAACTTGAAAGAAAAAAGTCCAACGGCGTTAAATAATATGGGTGGCCCATTCTGATCACCAAAACGGAGAACTACACAACTCGCGGTAATTAAATTGTTTCGCCGGCTGCATGCTATGTGGCACCGACTTATGTAACTACATGTGGTCTACATCCATATAAGTATTGTAATTTAGGCAAAAAAAATTGAATTATTATTATATCGCGATATCGAGCACTATTAACTGTTATTGCCTGACTAGCCGCGTTTTCGAAGAAGAATGGTCCCATGATGTCTCTAGCCCAAAATCCGCACCGAACAGTGACACGTTGTGGATGTATTTGTTTCTCAACAATCACTCGTGGATTTTCTGAACCCCCAATGCTATAATTTTGTCGATTAACAAAGCCATCAAGATGAAAATGAGCCTCATCGCTGAAGATGATTTTGTTTGAGAAATCAGCATCCACTTGATGTGGTTCCATAATCAAGTCAGCGAACTCTCTTCGCTCTGCGTGGTCAGTAGGCTTCAGTTCTTGAATTAATTGAACTTCATAAGCATGAAAATGCAAATCTTTCGTGAGAATACGCTGTAGAGAGCTTCTCGAAATGTCCACTCGAAATATGTTCTTGATCGCGGTTCCTGCACTCTCAGCAACAATCTAACGAACTGCTTCGAAGTTTTGCGTTGAACGACTTGTTGAAGGATGCACTCATTGATCCAGTCTCCTTGCATTTTTCAGTTAATCTCCTCACAGCAATGGCGGCTCGTGGTTTTTTGAGATGGTGGGCAAAATATTTTTTCTCTCATGTAACTTCATATCATATAGGAATAATTGCACTCTACTGGTCTACTAATTTATTTTCTAGATCAAAATTTTTTAAATTTTTTGTTAACAAATGATCCGCAGCTTTTTCCCTTTGCTTACATAAAAAAATCCCATAAATCTTTCAACTACTTTACCACAATGAACATATCTAAAAACTACTAATAACTGAGATAAGCATTTAACATCCGTTGTTTCATTTGGGTACTTGGCCGCGAAATATAGAGCATTTCTTATTTCTGAAAATATCACTTCGGATGCTATTCTATTGATGCTTTCTATTAAATCATTTTGAATAGTTTTTGAAAGGCTGCTAAAAACTAGACTTTTTTTCTAAAAACACTTTAAATTTATTATCGTACCTTGAAAGTAAGTTTGCAAGCTCACGAAAATTGCCTTGATTAATGGAATTATTTGATTCATTATGGTCCTTAAATCTTGTTCTTGTGTAGCTAAGTAAATAATCGTATCAATAAAGTGCTTTACAATGTCTATTTTCGTCCACGACTTTATTATGTTTTAAAATATTCTCACGAAATGCGGAATCAAGAAAAGTTTGAATGTTTTTTTCCTAATAATTTAAATTTTAATGATGAATATGTATGCTAATTCGATCGCTCCTGTTTTTTTAAGGATTCATTAATATGTTTCAGATCTGAATATCCTAGATAGTTCCACGGTGTTTTACTTTTTTCATTACATAGTAAGCAATTCTAGCAATATAATTTGGTTTTGGTTTCACTGACTGTTAACCACTCATATTTATTGTACCAATTTTTACTTAATGATCCGTTACTTCTGCAATTGTTTTTATTTGTTAAATTTTTCATGTCAGGCGTAGGTTTTAATTTTGAAATAAATAATTTATTATCGAAAGACAACGTACTAAATTTTTTATCTAATAAAAAAAATTAATAAATGCATTAACATTGCTACTCACCAATTCGCGAATTTCACTTGCCATTTTGCTTTACTCCAAACTTAAACAATAAAAACTTGCCTAAACCACCACTACAATAATTATAGGTTAAACATAAACAAACGACAATGACAAATCGCAAGATGATACTTAAGTACTCGAGGAATATACGAGTGGGGCCGAAGGGCTTGCCCGGTGCGTAAGGCAATTTATGTATACTCATATTACAATTTATTAAAAAGCTGATTGAAATTTAAAAAAATGTATTAAATGAAACTCGATTTACACATTACTATAAAACGGTTTATTATTTCATTTATTAAAATGTTGTTTTCTGGAATATATAAAAATTCATTTAAAGAACAAAATTACAGCAAATAAATATACATATGTGTATTTCCAATCGCTGGCGAAAAGCCTTAGCTGGCTTTAGCCGATACAGCACTCGACGGGCATATGCGGGCTTGCCCGGCGTGGCGCAAATATTCTGAATTGGTAAACCACTTACGTTTCCGATTACTCTCTAATCATAGGTACGTATAGAGGCCGGGACACACCTGTATGCACCCTTCCGATCCGACTACGATCATACAGTCGGACGAGTCCACACCCACTCCTACTCGACTCCGATCATGCATCCGATCGTGGTCCGATAGTGCGGTCTATTCGTTTAACAGCTGCAGGACGCGTGTCGTTTGGTATTTATATATTTTTGAGTTTTTGCAGTGTTTGTTTTTTTTACTAAAAGAGAAAAAATGTCGGCTATAAAACCGGAGAAGCTCAAGTTCCAACAAGTTAAACGCCGCCATCGACATTCTAAGATATTGGTAAAATTTTGTCTCGTCATCCAACAGATGAGGTAAAAATGTAGAATACTCTCCTTCTGCGGATCTTCTTTTCCAAGCAGGATGTACCCAAAATCTACGTTTTCTTTGTTCTCCATGAAATCTCTCCGATTTTCTTGATCTTCTTCTTCCAAACAAAGTGCCACCATGGATAAATCGCAGTTGCTAAAATGTATCGACCCGGAGCTGGAAATCGGAAAGGACTCGGAAGCGTGTAGGACATGTGTGTTCACCCCTGCCGATCCCGCACAGATCCGCTTCTTTGGGGCAACATCGGACCGGAGTCGGATCGGAGTGGTGTATGACTAGTGTGTCCCGGCCTTAAGCAGGCAAGGGATGGCGTCGTTTAGTTCAGCGGCTACGGGCCAGCCCGAATGTTATGTTGGTTGCTGAGATCATGATTAAATTATAATTTTAAAATTTGGTAGCGGGAGTTTCAAAGGAGGTAATGCAGTTTAGATTTAATTTTATAAGAATTAGGTCAAATTACTTTGGTATATGTATACACATTATTCTTTTATTATTCTGACATTATCAAGGTGCCCACCCTGCCCACCCCAACGAGCCGCCACTGCGGCTCACAGTTGATGAAAATAATCACTATTCCGACCATATTTTGTACGGAAATTGCGAACTGTAGCTGCCAAACCTTCATAATATTTAAAATATTACTCAACAATGAAAACGCGTTATTCTCTCGTGTAACGCTTAATTTTTTAATAACCCTGAATTGTCAGCTGTCACTCTGTCCTCTTTTTTTCATTGACAACACTTTACCGCACAAATGGTGTAAAATTCGAATCTTGTGTGAATTTTGAAACACCCGATAAAAAATGTTAGATATTTGGATTTCATATTTGAGAAAGGTAGGTACATAACTTTGGATGCTAGAAATTTCAGTTACAAATTTGCTCCTTAATCCTTCCATGTTGCAATCAGTCACAACCCCCCTAGTCAATTACTTAGTGCGCCTATTCAATAATCCACGCATGATTGATTTTTGAATTAGACCTTCGGATAAGTTAAATTTCATTCACAGTGATGAATTTTGCACTCGCCGTGGGGATACGGAAGTCGCTGAACGTTAAGCATTACTACATTCATAGTTAAGTAGATTATATCTTAATATTTATTGTTTGATCAGTATGTTTCAACGATAAGTTGATCCCCCAAGTAATTTGAAATTTGCATACAATAACTTTAAGGGAAAATAATCCAAAAATAAAGCACACTTACTGAGATATAGCCCTTTTGTGCAGGACGGGGCTAGCTCACCATTCCCGTGAAGTGCATACTTATTTAGCTGGGCAATTTTCTCATCGATAAATTGGAAGAGGAATTGAATTTCGATGGCCACCTCACAGCGCTGATTTAAATTATTTCGATTATTACTTTGATTCATTTGATTCATTTGAAAACATTAGTTTATTCTCACCCAATTAGTAACCAACAAGAATTATGGGGCCAGATATTGAATGCCACACAGTTTATTAGAAATTGCCAACATATTTTTTAAAATCCGTCTTTAATAAATAGAATTAAAAAATGTATGGAAGTTGATGAGACCATTCAAAAACTTCTGTTAATAGAGTATTAAAAAAGGCAAAAAAATTCTAAAATAGTGCTTATTTTTAAAATTATAAATTCTGGCGTCACTGGCGTACACACAAAAAAAATGTACGGGATAGCCAATGACGCACAGGCACTAGAAAGAGAACATCCTGTATATGTATTTTCACCAAATTCTTTATTTACATTGCCCTTATATAAAAAAATATGTGTACCAAATTTGAAATTTCGAAAGAAAATAGTTTTCAAATTATTGAAAAAAACTGTTCTATATTTAGAAGGCTATATCTCAGTAGACGTGCACTTTTATATATAGGTAAGTTAGGACTTATTTTCATCCAAGGAACCTGTGGTCAAGCACTGTCCATTCTTTTCAGGGACACCCTGTATATTGATTTCAAGGTACGGAGATAATTAACTTGCCAACTTTTTCTGTGATTGTTTATTTAGACTGTAAGTTTTGGGAATGTCAAGAGCACATTTTGTTAAAATAGAAAAAATGAATATTTATATTAACTATGAAGGGTAAAAGAGTAAAAACAATATATGAAACAAAACCTATGAAGAAGAAAGTTCGAAAAAATTTGTCAAGAAAGAATACAGAAAATTCCTGAAACTAATGAGCAATTAAAATAAAACATAAAAACACGAAAATTTTATAAATTAGCAGGTAGACTTAACCAAAGTACACTACTCTCCGCATCCAGACAGACTCATCGCATCATTGATACGCATCATTGATACCTCAGAATTCATCAAATAAATCCAGTTCAAGCTATTCAAAACTTTCGAACAGTAGATACTATTTAAAAATTTAAAAAAATTAAAAATTATAGGTAGTACTTTCACAAATTGTAAAATAACCAAAATTAGAATTTTCAAACTTTTAAAGAATATTGTAAGAATGTTTGACTGGTAGCTACATTTTTTTTTGCTTCATTTGTATGGATTTTCATAGCAATGCTTTCTCCGTGTAAACTTCCATTTCTAGCTCGTAATTTTGTATACTTTCCATTTGATATTGACATATAGTATAATCTAATCGAAAAAGTACGTCTATAGTGCTTCAATATTTACCCGTAGACAACTAATGCTACAGTCAATATCAATAAAATAGTAATTTCTGGCTCGGCGACTACATTCTATTTATTTTTAACATATAAGACTACTTACGAGGAAATTGCCCCAACATTTCAAGCTCTTTATTTACTCAATTTATTTTTATTTAAAAATATATAAATTTAGTATTTTCAAATATGATTATTTTATAATATAATTATTATGAATTAACAATATCTCCATTTTACGTATTCTATTCATATTGATACATTACATAATTATTCTACTTAAACGGGTATTTCTGAAATATGCGCATTCCTTGAAAAGGGTGATATAGCGCACGAAAATGAGCAACTTTTATTAAGCAACTGATGGTCTAAATCTAAACATTACGTTTTAAATTGAAAAAAATATATACATGAAGAATTAAAGCAGTCCCTGGTGCGGCAACCTACTGTGCCTTTGATACCGAAGTTTTAGCGGTTTAAATTTTGTGTTCAGAAATGCTGAAATTTAAACAAATCTCGTTTAAAAGTAACACAAAAATTAAACGAATAAACGAATTACTTACCAATAGATGATATGGTTCGTTTGTCGAATTTTATTAACTGCAACAAAAATACGCTGTTGAAGATCTGCTGCATCGACAATAAGCGTTCGGCACACATTTTGTTTCATACATCCCACAAACAAAAAAGTCCAGAAGGTTCATGTCCGGACTTCGTGTTGGCCAACGTACAGGGTCATTTCGTCCTAACCACCTTTCCGGAAAGTTGTAAAAATCCACAAACTGCACGAGAAACCTGGGGAGGAACATCATCATGTATGAAAAACAATCAGTGAAAACCGTTACTGCAACCGAGATATCTGTACAACGTAAGGATTTGCGTCACACCAATAATATAGTGAATGTTGTGAAAATTTAGAAGGTCTCTAGTAAAATATTTATCCGTAAAAAGCACCTAGCTCGTAAAATCGTATCTTGTGCTATTTGATGTCGAAACCACTAGCAATATGGGGCTGAAAATCATTGTTATTTAATGCCTGAACCCTTTGTACATGATAGGGGTGTAATAATTATTGTACCACACGCCATATGGTACTGTTAAATACGCCCACTTCTCAGCCAATAGAACGTGAAACGTCAGCCAATAATTAGAGACGCGCTTCACGCATGTAGCGAGTCCAAAGCATTCTGGCCATGCACGTGCACAGGATGCACAGGGTCGGCTTATATTTATGGTTAAGGTGGGGGGTCTCTAAGACCGGTTTTTGACCCAAATTATATTTGGGCCAAAAATTATAGGAATTATATGCTTCAAGTGCATAGAGAACACAACCTCGAAAGGATACCAATTTTAAATTCAATACGAAAGAAATAGTTTTGATCCAGTTAAAGGTTGGTATTACCAGTGCAAAAATGGAGCTAGAGCTGTTAAATAAACCCCAAATTCGAATTCAACGTTCCCAAAAACTTATACAGGTTCGGAAAGTCCCCATGGTACATCGGCCGTTACTTTGTCGCTCTCATGTAAAGGCAGATGGACCATGTGGATTTTCCAGCCCTGTTTATGTATTTCTCAGGATTTTGTTATTGGCTTTTTACGATTTGACCTTCAAATTACCTTGACTCTGATGTGAAAGAAGACAACGGAACTCAGATTCGGATTCAGCGACCCCAAAAACCTATGGATATATTTTTCTGGATTTTTCGTCGGTTTTTTTACAGTCTGACCTTCAAATGACTTTGAACCTGATGTGATGGAGGTCAACGGACCTCGTATTCAGAATCAGCGATCCCAAAAACCCCCAGGTTACCCTAGTCAAGTCTGGCGATCAAGCTGACATATTTTGTATTTACATACCCTGCACGTAGATAATTAATAAAACCACCCCCTCCACCCTCCTTAAGGGGGGGATAGAGAGTTCATAGTGTACATTATTAAGCAAGTACATGTCTGACAGTGTCGAATCTTTCCAAAAACGCTGTATACAAGCGGTGAAGTTTTCGTTTTTTGAAGGGGTGGTGGGGGTGAATAGGTGGGTGGGTGTGATCCGTTTAGGGTGAAATTGACTTCTTATTTTTAGTAGACACTGTGGGAATTTTTCTCGAAATTTTTGGCCCAAATCTAATTTGGGTCAAAAACCGGCCTTAGAGACTTTATGGATCTTAATTAATTTTCTCGAAAACAGAAGTATTTAGACTATCATTTGCTTAATAAAAGTTGCTCATTTTCGTGTCCTTTATCAGCCTTTTAGGAACGCACTTATTTTAGAAATATTTTGTATACGGTGGGTTTTGCCTAAAAATTATTAACTGGGCAAAACTTTTTTCATAAAAACGTAACCGTTAACTGATCCTTTTCAAATAGGAAGGAACCTTCTTATTAATTAATTTAATTAATTTCAAAGGAACACATTTTGTACAAAAAAATTAATAATTAAACAGAAAATTAGTAAACAAGAATAATCGGTTTCTTCAACGTCATTCAACGATTTAAAGGATTAGATTAAAAATGCTTCATGGACTAAAATTGCAGTATCGTAATAGAACATAAGTTTCACAATAGCATGAAACAATGAAAATAATTCCTCTGAAAGTCTTTTCTCACCTTCTCCAAACTTGTTCCTATTGGATGTCACCTACTTTTAATTTTATTCTTATCCATGATACTGGTCCAAAGTAGCTTCAACTACATCCTAAAAGGAGACGAACTGCTCTTTCTCAGCAGAAGAATTATACTTGAATTTGGGTGGAGAGATGTGCGTACCACCCTTGTAGGAGGCACTTACGGAATTACCAATTTATTATTACCTTTTGAAATACTTAACAATGTCAAAATTCATTTTAAAATTAATAAAAAACATGAATTATTCGTACTTAAGCCTTAAAAGCATGCCCATATGTTTAAACACCTATCCATTGGATTATACATAAATTGCACATAGCTAAAGATGAATGGATACGATGTGATGAAAAATATTAAATATATATTCTAACGTTTGCTAAAAACATACAGCTCTATCTCTTACTAACTGGAAACGTACTGTATATCCTCAACATCGGAAATTTAACCTGAATTGATGAGGTTCAGAGAAGACTTAAAAAATGTCATCATCGTCACAACTTTTCACATTTTACAATAATGGAGTTTTTGTAAGAACTTCCAACACCGTTTAATAACTGAGGTGAAGTTTGAGTTGCCCACATCGCGCGCTCAAGTTATCTCTAAAACCTACACATCGAAGCCAAATTGTATTACAATGATAAATGGCGATATATTCTCTGAAAGTCTCTAATAGTTCATCGATTTTTCAATAGAACATACTTACATACTCTTTCATATGTTGTGTGTAATAATAGTAATTTTTTTCTGATTGAAGTATATCTGCTAATAATCGTCAGTGACCTAGTTTTCGTCGCGTTTCTTTAATATTAATAATATTCTGATATCTCGAAAATAACTAAATTCTAATCATATTTCTTTATTCAATTATATACAAATATTGCCAGCTCTATTTGTTGTCCTACTTTTCTACTAAAAATTTATCAACTTAATTGCGTTGAAATCAATCGTGTGGGACTAATCGTAAACAGTAAGGGTAATTCTTCAAAATACATTTCTGTATTAATATATTTATTGTGATTATTATTTTCTTTATTCATTCTGGAACTATTAATAACATTATGACGCATACTGGTTGTTAATAAAGCCTTTTTTTCTGTTTATTTGTAATATCTGACAACTATTAGGACATATATCAAATGTAAAAATTCGCCTTAATAATGTTTTAAAAAAGTCCAATATTAATCCTATCAATTTACAAGAATTGTTGATGATTACTAATTGGTGAAAAGAGGTGGCGACAACTCAATCATTAAATACAAACAATGGCAAAATGAAACTAAAAGGCAATCATTAAAATTAGTCGTATTTTAGTTTAGACTTAATCTGAGATTAATAAAAATGATATTAAGAACGCATTTCTTAATAAAAAATTATCGCTGCAATGTCAAAAGAAGAACAACATGAATTTCCTAACCATAGCAAACTAAAACTGCAACAAGTAAAAAAAAAGGTAGCTAAAAAGAAGGAAAAATGAGCAAAACAAAAAATTTAATTTACCAAAGAAATCGAAATAATAAAATAATTAAGAAAATAGAACTACAGATAATCAGCATTATGATTATTATAATTTTGTTTAACGGCTTCAGCATTCATTCCAGTCTCAATGTAAAGAACATTCTTACAGATACTGTGAGGAGCATTTTTACAAATAAGAATTTCTCATCACATCCACTGGCAGGAAATGCAGTATTAAGGAAAAAAACTATACAGCCATTGGTAAGAAATGCAGTATTATGAAAAAAATAATATTTATGAACAAACGAAAAATACATTTTTTTGACAGAACATCATTTCATACGAGGTTTGTTCAGAAAATAACCGAAGTTTTTGAATTAGGTACGCGTTAATGGAGATATTTAATGATATGCGGATGGCAGCCTTGCGTTGCGCATAACTTCCTCAATATTCAGATGTCCTTGAATTGTTGATATTTCATTTAGTTATTATAATACAGATACTTGAGTGCAACGTGAAGTGTTAGTGACTATTTTTAAAATGCGCGATCTTCTGGAACAATGAACGTAAAATTTTGCGTGAAAGTGGGGAAAACTTTCACGGAAATGTTTCAACTTTTGAAACAAGATTACGGAGATGATGCTAGAGGTTGTACGCAATGTTAGCAATGGTTTTCACGGTTTAAAATGTGTTCGTTAGTCAATTGAAGATGATCCTCGACCAGGAAGGCCCTCGACTTCAACTTTTGGGTCCCACGTTTAGAAAGTAGAAAATCTGATGCATGCAAATCGCTGATTGACTGCCAGAGAAATTGCAGAAGAGGTTAGCATTTCAATTGGGTCATACCATGTGATTTTGACTGAAAAACATCCATCGAGTTGCAGCAAAACTTGGTCCTCGTTTGATGACCGAACAACAGAAAGAAAATGGTGTGGACGTTTATCAACAATCGATGACGATGAAACATTCATTAAAAGGATCATAGCGGGAAACGAAAGCTGGATTACAGCTACCACATTGAGACAAAAGTTTATACCAAAGTGATGCTCACTTTCTTTTTCATTTTACTACACGTCATGACAGTGCGCCCACACGTTCAATTTTGACAATTCGTCAGTTTTGTGCCAAAAATCAAATTAGTGTCCTCCCTTATCCTCCTCACTCGCCAGACTTGCTCCTTGCAATTTTTTCTTATTTCCGAAATTAAAATCATGACATCAAAGCGAATTCGTTACATACTTTAAAGGCCATTTTGAAGCTGCTTCGTGAAATGAAAGCACCGCTGGGAAAGATGTATAAATATGGGAGGGAATTACTTTAAAGGAGACGAGAACCCATAATGTATACAATTAATAATTCAGTTCGGTTATTTTCTGAACAGACCCTGGAGAAAGTGCTTTTTTAGTATTATAGTGATATAAAAAAATTGACAGATCTATCTCCAACAATAAGAGAGAGATGGCCAAAAGAGTTTGCTGTTGGCAGACTCTTTTGGTCATATCTTCCTTATTATTAGATACATAGATACATCAAACTATGCATTATGATTCTAAGAAAGCATTATATCCAAATATATAGAAATGTATAGTTTGTTCTATGTAAATAAATCACAGGTTTAATAAATATGTCCAAAATAGTTTTGGAATAGTAAGAAAATTTTTTATAACTTTGGCCGATGCAGTTTTTTTTTCAATATTACAAGAGCAAAGGAGATAAGGCTTGAATCTTATGCAAATAACCCTGTACACAATTAGTTTGCAGCAAACATGTAATGCACAAAAACAATAGATCCACTATTTATTAGGTTTTGTACCAGGAAATTTTTCACTGCTACAATTCTATAAATTATACATACAGGGTAGCCCATCGAAAACGTACCGCAAGGCATTACAGGGTGTAGTAATGAACTTTTCGGCAAAATCCAAAAACAGGTAAAGTTTGCTTCTGAGGGGGACAACTTTTGGCGCAAAAAACATAGCAAAATCTTCAACCCCCTAAGTGGGGGTGCCATCC
>NW_019417435.1:168774-251818 GCF_000390285.2 Anoplophora glabripennis | reverse complement strand
GGGTTGAAGATTTTGGTATGCTTTTTGAGCCAAAAGTTGTCCCCCTCAGAAACAAATTTGACCTGTTTTTGGATTTTGCCGAAAAGTTCTTTACTACCCTGTAATGCCTTGTGGTACGTTTTCGATGGGCTACCCTGTATAGCCTAACACTGACAACCAAACGATTCAGAAGAATATTTCAGGTAAGTTTCAATATACGGGTGTAACATTTCACATCCATGAAATATGGGGCTTTTAGAAAAGAGGACCACATTACGGACTACATTTTTTTATTGTAACGCAATATTCTCACTAGTAAGTATACGATTTTGTTTTCCTTTCAGTTAAATAATTAAATCAAAGATTCCTAAAAACACATATGCATATAATGGCGACAATTAACATGACGCAATTTTTGAAATAATTTTCCTCTTAAGAAAATTTTGCCATAACACTCTTATAAAAGTTTACTTTAAATTTTCATATCGAGCTGTAACTTTCGCCCATCCATCATATTACCATCTAAAGATATATTATAACTTTCATAATTTTACAAATAATAAGATATATTTTTTAAATTAATTTGGTCAAAATTTTATTAATCAAGAAGTTTGTTTGGATGTTGATACAGTAGACGATAATCTGGATATTACAAAGTTGTTAGGACTATCAGTAACAAGGAAAGTACTTAAAGAGATTATAGGAAGCAATAACTCCTGCTCCACAGTTAGGGGCGGTTTTAGTATCTAAACTTGCTTTTGTCTATATAAATTTCGATTTCATTTAACAAAATTATATTTCAGATAAACATGCCTATTTTCTTTTGTGATTATATTTTAGTCATTAACTCCATAATATATAAATGAATATTAAAACATAAATACATACTTAATAGCCAGGTAGTTATTTCTCTTACAAACAAACTAAATTGTGTTTCAATTTTTGTCTATATTAATAATTTTATTAACTACCATTAGGTATACACAAGGAAAAAAGGTAGAACTTTTTTATTTCTCATTTTACGAAAAAAATAATTCTTGTTAACAAAAATTGCCTTTATTCACAATAGGAACAATTTTTTAAGTGGATTTATGGAGTGTCCCTATAAGAAAATGATTAGAAATAAACAGAACTAAGTACATAAAAATATTTTCCAACACTTAATTTGTGTACACACATATCGCCTTAACCGTAGGTGTAATGACCAAAATCTTTTAAGTTGAAATTTGGAAATGATCCTGTATAATTAAGTAGTTTTACCTATGCATATTTTCACAGAAAAATTCAGGCTTGTTAGGAGCAAATCAAGAAAAAATTTTCATAACTAAAAGTTATGTTCATGTACCAAATCTAATAATCGTCTACTTTAACATTTTTTGTTTTAATAAAAAAGGCACTTTACCTGTGAAAATTTTGAAAAAATAAAAATTTCCTTAATGTTTCAAAATTTGGATATGAAAATAAATTTTATTTCTGAACATGTTTTTCTAATGAAATTTTGTACAAAATGGCACGTTACCTGCATAGAAAATAATTTTGTTGTTGCTTCAAGGCTTAATTAATTTTTAAGAAATAAAAATACGTTGCGTATTATTTTTTAACAATGCAGAATCGTAGTCCAAAATGTCAAATTTTTGAGCAAAAATATGTTGTCATTGACATCAGCGGCGAAAATGATATGTAAATAACGTGTAGGTACTATTAAATCTTGAAAAAGGATTGGTTATTTTATAGGTATATTTCGTAAGTGGCGTACTGTATTCTTGAGTTCTAAAGATAAAAATCAACTACCTACTATATTTCTAATAATTTCTTAATAGAGACTACTTTTCCACATTAATACAGAAGTAGGCTATGTTTTTTAACAGGAACAACTTTTTTCATAAAATGAAAAATACAAAGATTTCCCTCTTTTTGTATAGATACAATGTATGTATATTGCTAAAATTTAAAATATTTTTCCTGAGCTGCAGTAGTTATCAATAATTTCATATATTTATTTTCTTCCTATTTATCTAAATTTAATATTATAAATAAAAAAATTATAAAAAATTATAAATTTGGCTGTTGAACGCTTGTTTTCATATACGTTGTGGCTCTTGTTATTTTTACTCAGTTATGGTATTTGTGATATTCAAAATTAAATAATTTACTGCACTGTCAATATCATTAAGTTAATATACTACTAAAAAAATATTAAGCTAATTTAAATTAATTATAAAAATATTTCTAAATCTCATAAACTGCACCAAATATCGACGTATGCCAAAATAATATCTTTATAGTCAATAATAACACAGCTACACAAAAAAAGTGTCATATGGTTTTGACCAAACTAGTATATTCTGTAGGATTTTGACGCGCTGTCAGAATTGCGCTAACACGTCACATTTTTTTCTAACCTCAAAAATAGCAAAAATTAACGAAGAAGTATGAGAAGATACTACAAAATTTATTTTTCATATTTCTTAGCATAGCCTTTAGAAATCATATAGTACACCCCATTTTTTGCTTCAAAAAAATCGGCCAGAAATCGAGGTTTGCAAGAAATAAATAGAAACATGAAAAACTTGGTGTAAGGGTTTTTAGGTTCCCTAATCACGAATTTAAATTCAAAATTGCAAAATTCAACATGGCGCATCCAATATGGTGGACGAGATTTTCGAAAAATCAACAGATTAATCCCAAACTGGACCTGGGGGTTTTGGGGGTTACTGATCATGAATACGAATATGTATTATGATTTAATTTCGTATTAATACAATGTTCAAAGTGATGTTATTAATTTTAAATATATTTGAATGAAAAAAAAATCAAAAGTACCTGCTATGCTTAAAAGCAAATACAGTCTTTTTTATAATGCACTGATACATTTATTTAAGCAAACTTTTCAACCGTTCACATCGTAATAGTAAAATAAAATGTATTCTAAACTGTTTTTTCGTCCCGTCCCAAATTTGTAAGGCATTTGAGCAATTCCTATTATTTTACTATACCGTGCTTTTACATTGCTGAAAGATGTAAATCACTGGATAATGTCACACAAATTTGCTATTCGCTGGAATGTGAAGCATTAATGCAGTTAAAATCCAAAGAGAAATATCGCGGCTACTAGGAAAGAACAATAAAATGAGATATGGTGTATTGTATACAGACTGTCTTGTTTTCGATATAATCCAAGTTATTTCGGGAATTTCTAAAGATGGGGAAAAACCGATAACATTTTCATGCTTCATTTTCTAAACAAATTCAAATGTTAAACCGGAAATCCGATACCTTCCTTAGTATTTAAGCAATTCTGCAAGCAGTGATACACATTTTTACTGCACTAATAAACAAGCGGTAGTGCCCATTTCAAAGAAGAGTATTTGTTCTGTTGTTAACTGCATATCTACTATATCCCTGTATGCACACCATTTTACTAATTGATTCTTATTACAATTACTTTCTTGATCTAAAACAGATTCTTCGTCAATATTAAAATTACATTTTTTTTTCAAACTAATCCTGCTGCTAAAAGGCGTCGGTTTTCTATAAAGTCAAATATGCTATGCTATACTTTTCATTACAAGAATTGTTATGCTCAGAAATCCGTAATTTTCTGTTTTGTTTTGCTTATCATTTATAGTCTACATCAGAACCTCTACATTTTATGTGTACTTCAGGATAATAGGTCCGTAGTAGATAGAGATCTGTGTGTTGAATTTGGAATGAACACACTGCATAACAAGATGTTGTAGCAACATTTACATTCGGTTATAAAATTTTATTTCAATTCGTGACTTCAATTTGTTCACTTTGTTTCAAATTAATGTTACTTCTAGGAACATCCGCTCTCAAGAATTAATTCGTATATCTAACTACGAACTTTTGTTGGAAAAGTTGATAACATTCAAAGTCACGTAAGTGTAATTATTATCAAGCAAGTCGAAGATAAAATAGGAAAAGTAAAAGATAAATTAGAAAGTAATCAAAAATGACTTTTTAGTACCGGAGAAGACTACTACTTTTTTTCTGTTATGAACTTTTGCTAATCCTTAAATTCTATTAAACCTCTAACTATTGAAATATGTTAAAATAACAAAAAGTATAAGCACGCAAGCAAGAAAAAGAAAAAGATAGATTTTTGAAACTCTAACTAGGTTAATACGATACAGTGTTGTATATTCTTTGTAATTATTTATGAGAGATGCGTGATATTTCAGGAAACTGTATCTTGGCAGTAGCTTTATCAAAGTTTAATATGATTAAAACAACAATTGTGGTGTTTCAGTAATTTTGTGCTTCAGTTTCTGCGTTGAAAACACATCGGCTAAGTTATTTTAGCATCAGCAAATATTTATTGATGAATCTCCTGATATCCTGTTCGTTACTACCGAGCGGATTTGAAAATGTAAATTGTTGGTTTCTTTTTTAATTTGTAATAGATCAACGTTATACGTGAACCAGGAAGATATATATTGAAAAAGTTATGCCTCACTGGCTTTGCCAGAATGTTTCTGACTAGATTTATGGATTATATGGATAAGTGATGTTCAATCAGAATTAAAATCGTGCATGTTCTAGTATATTGTATTATTAACATTTACACTGTCAACTAAAATGTTTGTAACATGTAAAAGTCAAATTATTACACAGATTTTCAGAAAAATTATTTCGATAATTTTTATTTATTTTATGACAAATTGATTTGTTATGGTTTCCAAATTTTCAAGTCATCATGAAAATTTGTAATATTGTATATTATTGGAGAGACAATCAAAAATATTAAAACTGAACTTATCGAACACAAAGACGGTTGTTACAGTCGCCAAACAGAATTTTATGAGCAAACATTTTACAGTTCTCGCAGTTATAAATTTATATACAGGGTGTCCCCATAAATAATAAATTTAGATGTCAGCATTTGAATAAATGTTAGCTTTTTCCATTCTTTAACAATAAATAATACTCAAATAAACATTCACTGTATGTGTTAAATTGACAACAATAAGCTGGTTACAGGTGCTTGTTTTGAAATTCCGCTAAAAATTTCACTGCCATCCTCGCAAGAAATTATGCGATATTCGTTAAGTGCACAAAAAGCAGTAAATACCTTAAAAACCAGAAGAGATAAGAAAGGGAATCATTAAACTATTCGAAAGAGAACAAAATTGTTCATCAGGTTGCGCAAAAATATACAGGGTGTTCCATTAAAAAAAATAAGTTAAGATGGTTTAAAGTTGACTAAATTCGGAATTAAATTTCCACCACCCTGTATGAAATTAAGTCATTTTGAAGTTATGGTAGGGAAGCTGAGAGTTTTAGTTATGTCCCCTATAAATTTTATCGTTTTAACATTATTATTGTAAAATATACATCTTTTTGAATTAGGCAGTGCTGTTTTAATTAAAAAAAAATTAAATATATCAAAAACGGTTAACTTAAGAATACCGTTATGCAAGTTCACCTAAAAATTGACGTGGAATCCAAAATTACAATAATATACAGGGTGTTCCATTTAAAATAACGAAGATGACGTCAACTTCCGGTATAACCGGAAGCGTTAGGTGGTCGTCATTATTTTAGTTGAGAAGGGCATGCCCGAAAACACTATTGCCCAAATTTTCAAAATTAAAATCGAAGTAGTCTCTGAAATATGTCTAATGTCTCGTCACCGTGGAACACCCTGTATGTACATATTTAAATTTATACCTCTAATTGGATTCGGCCGTAGACCTCTATTAGGTATATTTGAAAAAATATTTATAACTCCACTTTATTTAGATACATAAAATATAAGTATTTGGGATACAACATACCTATACCTACATATACCTAGGTATTATCTGACTTGTGATGTAGAGGGTATATCCACAAAGTAAGAGTACTGATGCTCTGTGGTGTGTGTGGTTTTTGAATTCCACAAAGTTAGCGACACTGAATTCAAGGCCAAGATGTTGGGAGCAATCAGTTGAGAACTGTTGTCGTAGTGGCATGTTGAAATGAGTCGCTATTCCGAATTCTGTCAGCTGGAAGTAAGGAGCGTAATCCGGTTTCTTCTTGCAAAGGAAATGGCGCGCCGTTTCAAATTTTTAAAGACATCGAAACTGTTTATGGGGATGGTATGATGAATCATACTAATGTGAGTATAAACGTGACAGAACGTATATTCATGATGAACAAAGGAGTGGGCGTCCCTCAATTGTGACTGATGAGATGGTGAACAAGAACGAAGAAATGCTTTGGGCGAAATGAACGCAGTGTTTCCACAAATCTCCAGATCTCTTCTGCATAAATCAGTACTAAAACACTTGGTTATTGAAAATTGTGTGCAAGGTGGGTACCAAAGTACTCGCAGATTAATACGAAGCCAACAGAATCGCATCTTCATGGAAAGTTCTCGAGCGTTTCGAACTGGAAGATGAGACGAAAAGACAATCAATGTAGTGACGACATCCATCTTCACCATGAGCGAAAAAATTCAAAACCGTTGTTTCAGCCCGAGAAATCATGGGAACCATGTTTGGGACCATAACGGAATTCTCCTCATTGACTTTTTGCCCCAGGGGGAAACAATTAATGCTGCGCGGTACAGTGAAACCCTGAAAACACTACGGAGGGCAATACAGAACAAAAGAAGGGAAATTAACGAAGGGGTGTGCTTGTTGCATGACAATGCACGTCCTTACACACATCTTCTGATCTTCATATTTTTTCTTCTCTGAAGGTATTTATGGGTAGAAAAACCCGTTCAAAACTGTCGTATCTCAGAATATTTCAATTATGCAGAAGATGCAAAAGAAAATGATAGGACATTTTTTTAAATTTATTATGGCTACACAAAAATATTGTGTAGTTATCGCCATCTTTCCAACAATTTTTCAATTTACAATAATACTATTTTGCAGACAGAAAGAACACAAGTTAAGGTGTTTATTTTTGAAATAATCATAAAAATTTTAAATTTTGAGTTGTGACTTGAGGGGGATGTGCGAAATATACTATCGCTTCCTCGTATATGTTGAAAATTGGAGTAAGTCTATATGACTTAAATTGATTTTTTTATTTGTTTAATTAGCATCGGCTTCCTCTGAACGCCGTAAGAATGCAAATAAATGAACAGCTGAAATTATGTCTGATCCCGTAATATATTTTCGCAAACTTGCAATAAATTATATTCTCCTGTTTACAGCATGCACATAAATCAGGATTGCTTGTTTTGGATTATGTATAATCCATAGACGATGAAAATAATTTTGAATATATTTCCCGGGGGATATTGGTCAAATTTATTTATTGGGTTATTATAAATTTTTCCATACCGAAAATGGCTAATATACCTTATATTATTAATACCTATATTTTTATAACGCTAAGCTGTCTTTTAGTAAATACAATTAAAGATCTTTCCTAAAATGCATTAGTAGTCCGTGTAATATACAGTCAATAATAGTAATATACAGAATATACAGTATGTCAAAAAGTATCGAACATTTGTCAATAAAATATAGTATATTCAATTAATCATCAAAATTAATTTTGTTTCCTTCAAAATAGACAAAGCAGCCTATTTAGAAGTTAGTACTTTTAAATTCACCTGACAATATTAATTTTTTTAGATGCTTCTTAAAAGGTAGTTTAATATTGTCCGGAATTAAATTATAAATTTTGTAGATGCAATAACTAAAAGATCTTTTAAACATAGATGTTGTATGTTTAGGGGGATGAAGCTTCATATTATATCTAGTGCCTCTTATATGTACATTATGTTTAAATACTATTTTATCATACAGGTCAATTTCCTTCAATTCAACTTTTTGCACTCGTTGAATACGATTTCAAGTAGCTTCGTAATATTATTGTATAATAATAATATAATTGTAAATTATGTCGCCAGAGAGCATTGCAAAGCATTATCTTAGTACTTTGATACAAAAGCTGCCTACACCCATATATTAATTGATTAACATGTTGTTCAAACAGTAAAGTGGAATCAATATATAAACCCAGATTTTTTACTACATCTGCGCTATTTATGTTTTGATTATTTATAGATGTTTTAAAGTCTTGAAGACATTTCATTCGTTCTTTTTTAGGACCAAAAATTATAACAGATGATTTGTTTGGGTTTATTTCTAAAAAGTGAGCTTCAAGAAGAGAATTTAGATCATAATTTATATGTTCACAAGCTGGTGAAATTAGCAGGGAAAGAAAGATGAAGTTGTGTATCGTCAGCATAGAAATAAGAAGTACAGAAGTGTATAAAATTTTGAAGATTGGAGGTATACATATTTTAAAAAATATAGGGTCTAAGATTTAACCTTGAGGCACGCCACTATTCACTTTAAGTCTATGAGATGATATATTTTTTATTTTAACACGTTGATGTCTATCTTTTAAATAACTATCTACTGCCTCATCGTTAAAACCAACATAGTGGGTCATTGCTAAAAGTAATTTAGGTATTCTATCAAAAGTTTTTGAATAATCAAGAAGCACCAAAGCCGTTACATTCTTTTTGTCAATCTCTCTTATTATGTCATCTGTAACTTTTAGTAGGGCGGTGAGGCATTTGTGGTTTTTACGAAATCCGGATTGCGTATCTAGTAATATATTATTATTTGCCAAATATTTTAATTTGTACATTCATGATGCTTTCTATGATTTTCGACATTACTGGAAGTATACTAATCGGACGTATGTCTTTATACTCTCTAGGGTTACAGGATCCATTTAGGAATTTAAGAATGTTCTGCTCTGTTAAAATTCCACACAGCCGCTCCTGAAAAGTCGTCACTGCCTGTTCACCTCACACCTGGCATGATATGATGGGATGGTAAATGAGTAAAAAACAAACTGTCACTTTAATTCGGCGAAAAGGGATTGGCCAAATATGTTATCACCGCTTGATTCTGTTACATGTTTATTTTAGTTTGTGAAGTGTATTTGGGTAGTGAGTTGGACGTGAACAAACTATTTACTTATTTTTGTGTACTTTATTTATTATTATTTATTTACAGTCCGTACGATATTTGTTGAGATAGATTTCCAAGAAGACCCCTGTGTCACTTTCTTGGAATTATCCGCATTCGACACCCGAGGTAGAAAAACATTGGCGGAAAATTTCGAGGCACGCCCCTGTCGCGGAAAATTGTTACAGTAGTTACGATAATTTTCTTGGAATTCTATCTCAACAAATATCGTACGAACTGTATTACTTTTGAGTTTTCTGTCAGATTACTTGTTAGGTACTGTTTCATAGTCTTATTTAAAATAATTTTCGTTTATGTGATATTTATACCAGTGTGAAGGTAATCTCAGTGATGGACAGCAACGGTTAAATTATTACAGACAGAAACACATAAGTTCGTTAGACAAGTTTCGTCAATGACCCGAGTTGGGACACCAAATATGAACTTGAACTGATTTAGGAATAGAACTAATCGGCTTTGGACATACTGCTTTATTACAGCTGCTTTACTAATAGGTTTGGCACTGCTTTGCAAATCGAAGTTGAAACTTTAGAATTACACCGAAATCCACTTGTAATATTATATTCATCATTTCATCAACTATAATGAATATGGTTAAATTATTAAAAAATGTGTTTTTCTTAAAAGTGATTCGCTTGTATCGGTAATGGTATGCCTTTACCAAACACAATAAAATAAAAAACTAATAAAATTTTGAATAAATTTTAATTAATTAGTTATAATTTACAGGATACAAAAATGTTAAATAACTTTTTAGATGTGATTTATATAAAGTTAGAGCAAAGCGCATTAAAATCAAATCACTCTCAAGTTCAGACTATACCAGATGTTGAAATCAAAATGGACTCAAAACCTGTGCCACCAAAGTTTTATTAAAACTGTTTAATAGAAAATCAATAGTTTTGACTGCCTGTTCGAAACGATTTACTGTGACTGGTGATTTATTATTCTCTTGTCTAACTTGTTCCGATTCGTAATCGAATAAAAGAGTTCTGCCTTTTGAGTTATTTATCTATTCTTAATTCGTAACTCTATTGCATGACTCTAATCAGGTAACTCTAAGCACTTGCTGTTTCTAAATTCCAGTTGCTGACTAAAAACCTAGAACATGAAGAAGAAGACGAATTCCTGATCATACAGTACATAATGCTCTAAATTCATCGTATGCGTATTATTATAGATGAAATAAAGAAAATAAGAATTTTCTAATTCTCTTTATTATTATACAACTGTATGTAAGTTACAGAAACTTGAAACAAATTTCAAAGGGTGCATTTCCGGATAATAGCATTTTGACAGATAATGAAATTTAGAGTTATAGAATAAAGTACTAAAAGATAATGGAAAGAAAACAATAGTAAAACCAAATACGTAATGATTGTAGGGTAGTATAAAAAGACAAATATAAAAATCGTTAAAATAGAACAAGTTAGAACATTTCATCATCTGGAATTCCCAGACTGGGAATCAAAAAGAAGATGGCAGGAAGCAAGAAGTTGAAATAATATTAGCAGGACAGAAAAGTAGGTATAAAATTGTATTATGCAATAAATATTAAATTTATAAGAAAGATCCAGGAATATTAAAACAAACATGCACAAAAAGACAAAAAGATCAGAATACAAGCTGCTACAAAAATAAGCTACATGAAGGAAAGCAGCTAAGTGGGTGGGGTCGTCTACAGAGTATGGAAGATTTGAGACTGGTCAAACAGATATGAGAGTTAAAAATATAGATGTGAAAGCTGAAGCAAACTTCAATCAGATTAGTAAGGGAAATATTGATGAATAAACGAAATATGGATATAAGATGATGCAACAACAAGACATAAGAAAATATGAGCGGAATTTGTAAGATAAATAAATCGAAATACAGGGTGTAACAAAAATAAGGTTTCAAACTTCGGTACAAGACACTTAAAATTAGTAGGGATATATCATAAAAAAATTTTGCCAAAAACGCTTCCTTGGTGACATACAGGGTGTTTAAAAGTTGAGAAAAAGATTTTTTTTTATATATTTTGAAATTGGTAGGAGGGAATAATAAGGTACAAATACTATCTGTGGAGCCATTTGAAATCATTAGTATATGAATTGCCAATAGCCGATAAAGATATAATTCGACAACGTTTAATTTTGTTTTTTTATTGTCAATGGCGTAGAAATATTTAAGAAAAAAATGGTCCTGCTTTCCCATATTTCCGCACCAGGATTACATACTTAATCATTGAAGACTTCAGGTTATGAGGAGCATGTATTGTAGTATTCGCACCAAAGGGAAAAGTTGAAAATATTTTTTTTCAACTTTTCAACAGCCTGTATTCACCAAGGAAGCACTTTAGGCAAAAATATGAAGTACCCCTACTAATTTTATCTGCTTTTATTTTACTATCTGCTGGTGAAATTTGTAACCTTATATTTGTTACACCGTGTATAGTGAAGTAAATACACTTTAATAACCTTACACCATTATGCGGTAAAGGAGATTCTGATTTTATATTATGTTATATTTACAAAGGTACAAGAGTTTTTACTTGAACCTCTAAAAGTGCAATAACATTAAAAAAAATAACAGTACTTATGTATTAATTATCATTTCTAAAAATTTTGTCCTCCCAAATATGTTATATTGCTGGTTTCAACACTTCACATTTGACACCATTCATTGTTTCAACTTTTGTCAAATATTTAGTGTTCAAAAATAACTTCATCCATCTTCTAGAAAAGAATTAACGAAACAGTATGTTAGTTGAGGAAAGAGTATAGTGCCATTATATTGGGGTGTTCCTTTTATAGAAATATTATTAACCACAAATGTCAGTCATACTTTATGAAGTTAATAGAGAATGTTATCAGATATTTATCTTATTTTGGTTTAGATTTTTAAATATGCCGACTTTTACTTTAATATAAAGACATAATAACCTTTGCTTGTCAATTTATTATCTCATATTGCACCAAATTAGCTTTTTTGATGTGAGATTCCTCCCTCTTTGAATGCGCATTTATCCAATTTATATTTCCATGTTAACGATATCGCTGGAAGCAGAACCAATTCTTTATCAAAACTCAGATTTGATTTTTCATCAAATCTACTAAGGACCTCGTTTCCTTACAGAATAATGAATTCTAAATTGTATATACAAAGCGAGTTATCTGAATGTAACAAAGAGGAGAAAATTGAATATCCTCACTCAAATACTTTGTGATGTGCAAAACGCAGGATAACTATAAAATAGCTAATACATTCAATTAATCAGAAAACTAGGTTGATTTTTGAAATAAAACTTAATAAAAAAGTTTTCCATTATTTCTAAATAAGAATTTAATTCAGAAAATCTCACATTAAATTCTGCACTATCTACTTTGCTTATATAAGTTTTTGTATCTGTAATATTTAATTTCTGAGAACCCTGAGATCGACTCAGTTTGTATGAAATAGAGTTACTAGATACTAACTATGTTAATGTTAACTTCGAATTGGTGTACGAAAAAATATATACGAGTACTAATTAGCTTGTTTCGCACTGTCCATCAAAAATAAAGCTGGTCGATAAAAATTAGGTGTAATCGGATTATCCTTTCCCTTTTGAGATAAACTTGTGGCCTTGTCACTTTACTTAAAAAGCTTCTTTTCATGTTCTTCTACTCAGGTAAATTCAATTTGCTAAACATCAGCACCTCTTGAACTTTCGTATAAATTTCCTACAAAAGCGTACTGTAGCAGATTCCATCAGTAAATATTTATAACCAAATTATGTTCAATATCTCTTACACACGACGTTCTAAGAATTACGGAAGAGACTTTTTCTTCTGAATTATCACTCTTAAACTCATTCATTTTAGACATGGTTTTGCAGGTAAACATGATAAAACATAAAATAGTACTTGTGGTGAATTTGTAACGTATGCATGATATGCGAACACGATTCACAAATTCACATTTAATAAGGGTTTGAGTGCAAAAATTACAAACCAAACAGGTTAAAATAAAAGAGAATACTTATATTTTAGTTAAAGGTTAGAATCAACATCACGTACAAGAACAGAGAAGGAATTGGAATATTATACAAGGTGATTCAGATCTTATCCAAAAATAAATTTTTGAATGTACAGGACAAATACAATTTTTAGATTTAAAAATACACTTTTGCTCGGCACTGGAAACTGATATACTGTAAAACCTGACCTAGCGCAAGGTGCAGTTGACGACCGACAGGGAGGCAAAGTGTAATAAAAAATGTACACACAAAAAATTTAAAAATTTGGAGAAATAATGTCGATGACAACATAGTCGTCAAGGTAATCAATTTGCCAAGATATAATTTTCAGTCAAATACTTATATCATCATGCCACAAAGATACTTTGGCTGCGGTTTCTTATTTGTTCTATTCGGTTTTCTACTATAATAGCAGTCAACCACCAATTAATCGTGATGTCTCTTAATTCGACGACAAATTGTTCTTTAATCAAAATTAGAAGTCTTCCACTCGAATTCATTTGCTTGGAGAAAATGTATTAAATGACTGTCAGATTTATTCCTAAAGTCTGTACTGTAAGTCACGCAAAGCTAAACATTGTTCTGTAACAAATATAAAAAACTGTTGAATTCACAAACTCGACAAAACAATTGGAAATATTGTAGAGATATAGAAGTGAAAGCAACAAAGATTAAAAAGAAACCAAACAAATATAAGAAACTTTCATATTCGACGAATCATACCTAGGAACAAACAGTACAGACCAGAACACCAAAAACAAGTAAAAACAAAAACCTAAAGGAAAACGTCCATAAAAACAACTCCAGAACTAGTTGTCAAGTGCAAAACTGAACGGAAACAGAAAATAGACAATTTCGAGGAGACATACCACAGAGTGGCGCAAATAAGTAAAGGTAGAATCCAAATACTTAGTGGCTCAAAAGAAAGCAGGAAGGGGACACATCAATAAGCACTAGGAGCAATAAAAAACAGAATAAACACTTGTAAAGATGGTTTTTAAGATTAACTAGGAAATTTGTGGACCATTTCCAAATTTTCTTTTTTTATATATAGAATAGGAGGGTCATTAATAACGGGTTTCGGCCCAATTGGAAAAATAAAAACATGTATGATTTTTATAGCTTGGGGCGAGACTAACAAAATTCAATCGATTTTAGCCCAAACTGTGATAGGTAGTAATGGCAGAAAAATCTCTTTTTACACAATCCAGGCAATAGTTAGTTTTTTTAATGTGTGGCGCTTCGTCCATATTAGTACCAAAAATAAATATTGTGAGTTTAAAATAACACATCGCTAAATCATACAAAAGCAATCTCTTTTACTAAATTATTTTCCAGGTTCGCTCTCTTAACAATTGATTTAAATAAAATAACTGGTAACGCTGCTAGTGCATTGATATAAATTACCACGCTAATTCCGGGTATTCAGTGGCGGGTGTACAAGAATTAAAGGTCAGTTTAAAAAACTAATAACCCGACTTCAGGGGACAGGTCCCATTACCCCTAAAAAACTCACCCCCACTTAAAGTTACAGCGTGTATGGGATAACTTTTGCTACATCGTTTTTAATTTGTATTCTATAATTTTTCGCCAGATCCCTAAAGACGAGATCGCTTGACATTATTTTCCAAATGATGCGCTTATCATTAATACCATATTTCAACTCACTTTATGGTAGTATTAAACTATATAGATACCTCATGAGGCTAATTGTAACGATTCAGATGGCCATTATCGATAAAGTCTATAGAGATATAAAAAATACACCCACAGTAACTGCTAAAAGCAGGGCAGTTCTTTGTGAAGTAAAAATTGTTTTAATCTGTTTTGTTGGGCAGTAAATTTAGTTTTTTGTAACCGACACGGAATGGCTTTTACGCTTTCATTGCTGACATTTACTATAACGAGCCAACAGTAAAACCACAGAGATAGTACGTCTGCGATTGCGTTTTCATATTTCAAGAGACAAGTTCGTTAATGTTACTCATAATTTTTCAAAAAAAATATGTAGGTATGTATGTACAATTATGACTGAATTTGTTAACAGATTTTTTAATCTGAATGACATACTTTGTACCCACTCTTTCTTTTAAAAATAAGTAATTATAGCTTATAGATTCTATTAGCCACGAAGGATTAGGGTTATAGGGTGGATTTGATAAGTATGGATTTAACTGGCATTTATACGGCATTACATACCAAATATATTATGACACACTTAACACACTTAATTTATATGGATATTTTTCTTTGCAGCAGATCAAACCTACTGATTTAATATGAGAACAAATCTGCCGATTTAATAGTTGATATATGGCCCACTATTGAGTATAATAAAAATCAATAATTGACATATGAAAAGTAATGTATTTTTTGTTTTTTGAGAAAAAGGAATTGATACTTATTGCTTATTTAAATCATTAAAACATCAATTTTTATCTATAAGAAAGAATATTTTTTTTGTTCGAGTAACTAAATTCTTACTAATTAAAAAGAATATATGCGCAGATATTAGGTTATAAGTAATTTTGGTGAAAAAGCAGTTACCAATATTATGTTAGGTACCTATAGAGTTGGAGAACTTTAACGAGTACAGAGCACACGCTAGTGTCCCTCGAGGATCTAACTTGGGGCCACTTTTATTTTTTATTAATGGCTTGGCTAACGTAATTGATAATTCAAATTGTTTGGTCTTAGTAGATGACCTGAAGTTATACAAGCGTATTGAATGCCCCAATTATTGTATATCACTACAAGGTGATATTGACGCCGTTTATGAATGGACTAATAAACTTGGCTTTAATATCCAGAAATGTCTTACTGTATCTTTTACACGCAATAAACAAACAATATTTTGTCGATATCTGATGAATGGCATTGAATTAAGTAGGCAGAATTATGTTAAGGATTTAGGTGTGACTATTGGTTCCAAACTGTCATACATATTGCACATTGAAATATCACTGCGTCAGCTTATAAAACGCTAGGTTTTGTGTTGAGGGAATCGAAAAATTTTCGTAAAATTTCATTATATATGTTAATAGTGTAGTTAGGCCTAAACTTGAATATGCTTCATTGGTCTGGCACTCCCTACCTGGAATATATGCAGAAAGTATAGAAAAAATACAGAAAAAAATTCTAAAATTCCTTTATTTTCAGAAATATAATAGACCTTAAAGACATGATTCGTTCCGGACGCCCTGTTGAATTTGATGAAGAGCAATTGAATCGACCCCTTCACGAAAATCCAAGACAATCTACAAGGGAGTTGGTTCAGGAGATGGGATGTGATCACAAAACAGTAGTAAACCATCTGCATTCGATAGGAAAAGTTTAAAGACTCGGCGCTTGGATCCCACATGATTTGAACGAAAACAATAAGAATCAACGCTCCACAATTGCCGTTGGTGCCATCATCGATGAACACGTGGTCATAAGGAACGTTTTCTTCATCGTATTGTTACTGGTGATGAGAAATGGTGTATATACGTGAAATATCGGGAAAAACAAGCAAGTGAAAACCGGAGGATTTCTACAGAAGAGGCATCGAGAAACTTGTTGAGCGTTGGGAGATAATAAATAACGATGGAGAATACAACACTGATTAGCCTATTGATAATTGTAGTTAGAAATAAAATATCTTAAATTTGAAAAAAAACGGACATTACTTATTCTCCAACCAATTTGGTTATCTGCCTATTTTACAGAAGTAAATAATCTTTAAAATACAAAAAATTTTCAATTCTTCTTCTATGGTGGTCCTGATGAAAATCCACGGTACGAGCGGGTTATAGTTTCAGCTATAAAACATTTTAAATATTTTGATTTAGATGCAATTTTTATAGCTACAAATGCCCCAGGAAGGAGTGCATTTAACAGAGTTGAACGACGCATGGCACCTCTTAGTCGCGAACTTACTGGAGTAGTATTAAATCATGATGATTTTGGGTCACATCTCGATTCAAGTAATCGAACTACTGAGCTAGAAAAACGGAACTTTGAAAGTGCAGGAAATGTGTTGACTGATATTTGGAGCAAATTAGTCATTGATGAATTTCCTGTAGTTGCCGAATATGTTGTGATACCAACTGATACCAGACTGGATGCTAAACTTGCTATGATGTTAAAAAATAATGCTACTTGATATGCTAATCACGTACGTGACTCACAATATTTATTACAATTAGTAAAATGCGAGACTATCACATGTTGCCCAGCACGACGTTCTAGTCTTTGGCAATTATTAAAAGAAGGATTTTTACCACCACCTGTGTTGATTAAACAAAAATCAAATGGTTATGTAGTCGCAGGAAGTGATGACAACGAGGCTAAGTTTGCTCCATTATTACTACAATTGTCATTAAATCTCCGAGCATCATCCCATTTGAAACAAGTTCCATACGATAGTTATTGCCCTAGTGTCGTGTCATACATATTTAAAAAATCGTGTAGCGTATGTGGTTTATATTTTTCCTCATATAAAGCCGCTAATGAACACAAACAATCACATAAAAACCAAGAGATGTTACCTATAGCAAAAATTCGTTCTCAAAAAATTGCGGCTAAACGTGCCCGAGAAATTCTCTGTTTAATGAATGATGACGATGCTTTATGGAGGGAAGAAAATGATGTCGACACAAAGGATGTTCCTGATGTTCAAATTCAGAACGAAAATGAAGTGCCTGATTTACCAGTAATAGCTGATATAAAAGAGTGGGTCCAAAGTCCATGGACACTAGATAATTAAGTTTTTTATCTATAATTAACATAATTAGTCGTTTATTGTTTTTTAACTAGTCGTTTGTTTTTTCGGTTATTTGAAATATTGGTCTTGTTGATTTTATTAGATTATTTAATAAAAAAATGTAAAAAATGAAAATAGTTGTTTTCTCTCGATTATTTTTAAATACATTCCTAAATTTAAAAAATGTGTGACGTCACATCAGGAGGGGGGATTATAAAAATGTCACAACCTGTGACAAGGACAGGGGGAGGGGTTCAAAAGTCCTAAAATTCGTGTGACGTAATTTATGGATGGCCCCCTTACATAGAAAATAATAGATATTTACCATACAAAAGAATTACTAAAATCCTAGAATCCGATATAAAATACTTTATTTGTGAGATACAATTTGAAGATTATTATTGGTCCCTAAAAATGTAAATTCTAAATCGAGTCTGACCAAAAAATATCAAAATTGTAGACTGGATTTGCTCCAAATCTGTATATTTTGTTGAAATGAGCAAATATTTTTGGGGTTTATAACTGTTCTTCATGTTCATAAGGACTTTTTTCTCATTTCCTTAATTATCACCTGCCGTAGAAATTTGTAACACCAACTTCGAGACATTCTATATGCATTGAAATTTAATATAATATTAACGAAATGAGAACTTCCTCAGTGTGATTAATTCTTTGGTTACCCAATACTTTATATAATCCTAATGAACTCATATTTATGTCTTGTATTAACTTTCTCGAAAGAATTTTCCGTTGTTGTAAGTGAATTTTAGCCAGTAGTGTCGTATTTAATTATCTCAACTCTCTGGCATAAAGCAGATTAAATTGGTGGAAAGGAAAGGAAAAGTTTTCGCTCATTAACAAATGTTACACGTTCGCGATCTACGGCCTGGGATTAGCCAGCTGTCGATGGATAAACGAGGATACAATTGACTATGATGAAAGAAAAACTTTCGCTAACGAAACAAAAAATCATTTGTGGCTTAGAGCCGCGAAAAATTTTATACAGATCTGTTTAAAATAAGTTTATTTATGCTGTGTGGGGTCGTTAATAGTATTATTTTTTGTATTTCTTCCTTTCCTTCCATCTAATTTTATCTGGGACTGTACAAGATGCTTCAGGTTTAATTGACCGAACGTAAAATTTGCATTTGTACCTATAGTTAAAATAAAAATACAAAGAAAACGCTTAGTTTTCGAAATATTGAGTATCGCCTTTTCTATTTATTGGATATTATGCTACTTTAATTTTTTTATATATATACATATACATATATATACAGGGTGTATCTAAATAACACCGAAAAAATTTAAGGGGCGATTCTCCGATGAAAATTAATAGGGGTCTTTGGTATAAAATTTTTTGAAAAAACCCTCCCCTGAAAAGTTACGCCCCTCCTAAAATTACAAAAAAAAATTGTTTTTCTTTTTTATCTTCCACGTACATCAAGCTAAAGAAACCAAACTTGGTGAACATTATCTGTCAATAAAACTACACTTTTTGAATTTTTTTCAACCCTGAACTATTTTTGTAAGGGGTTGAAATAATCAACCCCTATGACATTTTTTCTTATAATTTTTTTTTCGATAAAATTTTTTCCTTTTAAAAAATATGTCTAAAAAACCCCATTCATTTACTAACTTTTTGATCTCTTCAAGTTTCTTCGAAAAGTTAAGGATTTATGACAAAAAAAAATAAATGTATTGTAATGTATTTTTAAAAAGATGAGCTGTTTAACGCGAGTGTATTTTGCCGAAAGATCTAGTGGCCTGTTCTTTACAATGGAATCCGTAGAAACAAATGTCAATGTCATTTATTGTTACTGTTTCTTACTATTTCACAAGTTTCATGATTTTGTGTAGAAAATATTAGTTAATAAACCGAAAATATGGTTAACTATTCGAATTTAGAAATGGCAGATATGCATTTTACATATGGGTATGCTAACGGTAATGCATTGGAAGCGCAAAGACTTTATGCTGAACAGTACCCAGAGCGTAGATTACCCCACCATACTACGTTCACAAATATTCACCAACGCTTGCGGGAACTTGGAAAATTTGAAAAGAGAAGTCATGACTGTGGCCGTAGCCGAGAAGTTAGAACTGAAGCTGTCGATGAAGCCGTACTTAATTTAATTGAGGAATCCCCAGAAACTAGTACCAGGAAAATAGCTCGTGTCCTAAATGTAAGCCATTCGGTAGTTTTTAGAATTTTAAAAGAACAACAGTTATATCCCTATCATCTCCAACGGGTGCAGTCGTTACTGATTCGAGATTTTTTACCACGTGTGGTTTTTTGTCAATGGCTTATTAATATGATCGGCCAAGCGCCGCAGTTCTTAAGAAATATTTTATTTACTGACGAGGCGAATTTCTCAAGAGACTGTATTAGAAATTTTCGTAACAATCATATTTGGGCTGAGGAAAATCCTCATGACTTTTTTGAAGGAAATCATCAGTATCAATTTTCATTAAATGTGTGGCTCGGAATTATCGACGATCATTTAATTGGTCCCTATTTTCTTCCACGACGATTAGATGGTGACTCATATTGTCATCTTCTCGAAGAATTACCTATTATTCTTGAAGAAGTTCCCATTCAAATTAGGCAACGTTTATGGTTTATGCACGACGGTGCACCAGCCCACTTTAGTATACGTGCAAGACGTCACTTGGATGAGGTGTATGCCAATCGATGGATAGGTCGAGGAGGATATGTAAATTGGCCAGCCCGCTCCCCTGACCTTAATCCTTTGGATTTTTGCATATGGGGATATCTGAAATCTTTGATCTACTCAAGGCCAGTTGAAGATATCAATGATTTGCGAAACCGCATTGTAGCAGGGTGTGAAACGATAAAAAATTCACCAGGAATATTTGAACGCATACGCAATTCTATGAGAACAAGAGTAGATGCTTGTATTGAAGCTGAAGGCAATCATTTTCAACATTTTTTGTAGATTGTATTGTCAATATCCGACAGATTTTTATTTTTTGTTACTGTTATAACATTATTCATCATTTGTTCACTTTTAGTCTAAGTTCCAAACTTCTTAGCCTAGTAGAATCATAGGTCAACTATTTGGTTGAGTGTTTTTTAATAAAATGTTATTTAATATGACAATAAATGACATTGACATTTGTTTCTACGGATTCCATTGTAAAGAACAGGCCACTAGATCTTTCGGCAAAATACACTCGCGTTAAACAGCTCATCTTTTTAAAAATACATTACAATACATTTATTTTTTTTTGTCATAAATCCTTAACTTTTCGAAGAAACTTGAAGAGATCAAAAAGTTAGTAAATGAATGGGGTTTTTTAGACATATTTTTTAAAAGGAAAAAATTTTATCGAAAAAAAAATTATAAGAAAAAATGTCATAGGGGTTGATTATTTCAACCCCTTACAAAAATAGTTCAGGGTTGAAAAAAATTCAAAAAGTGTAGTTTTATTGACAGATAATGTTCACCAAGTTTGGTTTCTTTAGCTTGATGTACGTGGAAGATAAAAAAGAAAAACAATTTTTTTTTGTAATTTTAGGAGGGGCGTAACTTTTCAGGGAAGGGTTTTTTCAAAAAATTTTATACCAAAGACCCCTATTAATTTTCATCGGAGAATCGCCCCTTGAATTTTTTCGGTGTTATCTAGATACACCCTGTATAATATAAATAAACGTTTGTGTCAAAGGGATAGTCGTGTTCTTTTTAACTAAATCGATGCCGCGTATCCAAAAATGTTACAGTATCTTGTAAACGAGGTCCTAAACAAAAATCTTACAAGAGTGAAAAAAAATAGAATAAAACTCAGATTTATCTAAAAAAAAATATTAGGAAAGCATAGGCGTACTAAAAAAAAATAAAGGTCCATGGGTACTGCAACACCCCTCCCCTCCATTCGCGCTTTGATATTTTAAACCAAAATTACACAAAAAGTGTGCCGACTTAAGATGAAAATATGTGCTAAATTTCCAATAAATATCTCTAGTTATCAATAAGAATCATCTTTTAAATTTTATTTTTGACACCCTGTATTTTGAAAATGGGGCTCCGAAATGAAAAGTGACATAAGAAAAGTCTCGTTATTTTAGTCCAAGGAATTTGTGGTTAACGGGTACTACTAATTTGTAACACCCTGTATAATAAGCAATAATCAAGTTTTAGTACCTATACCTAAAAATTGTCGTGTGTTAAAATGTGCTTAAAAATATAATCTACTTCACAATATATAACGGTTTGAAAATATTAACAATTCTTTTTAAATTTTCAAATAAACTTTGAATGCATGAAATATTTACTGTATTTATATTTTGTTATTGAACTTAAGTTATTTTGATTTTAAATTGTCCAAAAGTTTCAAGAATATTTTCCTTTGGATATTAATTAATAGTACATCGTTCAATTAGAGACATTTTTGGTTAAGTTTATGAAGTCAAGTCCTTAATTGATCTTTTTGGCAAGGAATATTTGTGTATAACTTTTTAAATAAATTAATTAAAATTATAATTAATTTATTTTTCTTTTCAACCAATTATCTTATTAAGTAGGTAAAAATAAATATAGAAAAAGTTTGATGTAAACATTATGCCAAATCCAAAAAATTCCAAAGTTACGAAATGTTAACAAAATTACATTTTATTATCTTAAATTTCGTTATAGTGATGGTACCAAATAAAAAGTGAAATCTAATCTATTATTTACTAATACCTAAATTTATGAAACAAATACAGATTTAATAACGAGTTTAATAAATTAATTGCAAGAGAAAACATCATTGATAAAGAAGAGAAAATATTTCAAACATAATATTTCAGCAGACTATTACATCAAGAGCCACATTTATGAACGCCAGAAACGATGATTGTCTAAACTATAAATAAAACATTATTCGCAAACTTTCGATTCATTCCCAATCCTATCTTTTACATCGTTCTCATTAGGAAAATCAGATACAGCAGGATATTCAGCGCAGTTCCCAACACAACTTAGTTTTGTTATTATTAAAATATTATCTGCTTGCGTTTACACCAAAGCAACATATAATTTTAAAACAAATTGCTACATTAATTATTAAAGGTGCGGATAAATGTAAATTATGAGCTTTTTCCATATCACTACAACTATAACTAGCACTATAGTTTTACCATAGCGTATGTAAACCACCAATTTCACACCGTTGTCGGCACTATATTCTTTTTTCTTTTGTCTCAAAGTCGCACGCATAATCCCAACTTTCGTCTTCCTTTATGTTCCTTTGAATGAATGTTTCATTCTCATTGAATTGTTGTTGAAGAAGTTTCCGACAAACTCTACACAATTTCTTTCTGTTGTTCGGTTATCAAACGAGGAACAAATTTTGCTGCAACTCGACCCATGGTCAATTTATCAGTCATGGCATGACCCAATTGAGATGTTAACTGCCAACCGCATATCATTAAATATCTTCATTAGCGTGTAATTCAAAAAGATAGGTTATTTTCTGAGAGACCTCGTTTGTTTGAAATCGCAGCGTTACAAAGAGATTTAACAATTTCATAACATAGCAATTTAAATATCTAGATATTTTATTATTTTCTTTTTAAGAACTCGTCCCCGTCAACAATTTTATTTAATGCTCCTCTTCACTACCCTTGGAAAGCAATCCTTACATTTTTTTTAAATTTTGGATAATTACTAATAACTAGCTAATGTACGAAGTTGTTTCATTATAGCGTCCCTAGATAAAGGTACCAGGTGTCTCAGTTGTGTTGTTCCAATGGCATATTTCCGTTCTTAAATCGCCATTTTGAGATTTGGGGCAACTTCTTTAAATTGAGCCTAATATTAAAATTCTTTCACTTCCAGTTTAACCGAAAATGTCCGTAACTTTTTTATTTTAAATGACACCCTTTATATTATTCTTAAGTGAAATTACATTTTCAATGTTTCCAAAGTCGTGATTGTACAAGGGTGTCTCAAACTCGATAGTATGGGACACGTGGTATTAAATGGGATGAGGTAAGCTCCATTTTCAAACGAAAGTATTATCTTTGGGATTTGACAGAAACGACTAATGACATCATCAATTATATTTTTTCCAGAAACATGCCCTAATTTTTTTTCTGTTAAAAAGCTCGCTTTTTCCTAAAACTTTTATTAGAGAAATATCCTCATAAAGAGTCTCAAGCGAAATACCACCTAAAAATCACATTAGCGGTGGAAGGATCAAGTAGTCGTTGGAAAATAATTTAATGTTCGTTGTTTAAAGTGCATAAATGTCATTAAGAAGAAATGAAAAGATTAAACACGATAATTCTTTAAGACAGTTAAAACAAAAGGTGATGATAACAATAACTAAACTTAAAAAATGAGGTAGACGCTTTCATGCTACATACGTATTACGATCTATTCTCTGTATGACCTCCTCTCATTTCAAGACACATATCCAATCTTCGCCTGACTTCTTTGTGGGCTGCGTTTATTAACATTTCGCCTTTAACTCATTACAAGCGTTAATGATTTTTTTTCATTCAAATGATTAATATAAAAAACATTCTTGAGGTTCTGATCAACAGTTTTTACATTTACTTACAATTTGAGCTATAAAATTAAGTCTGTTTTCAATGTGAGGCTCAGGCAAATACTCCAAATTGTGAATTTTGTAGTCGTGATATCCATTGGTTTTAAAATTCGTTAAACAGCTGATTTATCCAAATTCAATTCCCGGCTAGCCTGCCGTATAGAATTTTGTGGATTCTGTTCGAAATACTGTAACAGTCTAGCTGTATTAACATTTTTTCTTACCCTTCGGTCAATTATTTGATTGTTCTCCGAACAGAAAATGCAACTTCATTTCGTCGCAAGATCGCTGCCAATCTTGTAAAGGTTCTATGATCAGGAATGAGGCGCTCTGGATACATTTGTCGATATAACTCTACAGCTCTTCTTGAATTTTTTTGTGACCCGCAGTAAATTAGCAACATAACAACTTTTTGTGAACGAGAAAACATTTTGTAAGCACAAAACTTATACGTTTGATGTTCGTATTGAGTAATGATAAGTATTTTATGACATTTATGCACTTTAAACAACAAACATTAAATTATTTACAATGACTACTTTATCCTTCCACCGCTAATAAAAGTTTATTAGAAAAATGAGAGCTATTTTACAGGAAAAAAATTTGGGTATGTTTCTGGAAAAAATATAATTAATGATGTCATTAGTCGTTTCTGTCAAATCCCAAAGATAATACATTCTATGAAAATGGACCTTACCTCATCCCATTTAACACCACGTCTCCCAAATTTTATTTAATTTTTTTGCATCCTCACAGTAGGCCCATACTATCAAATTTGAGACACCCTGTATAATCAAAGCGATTGACGAAATCAGGTTTTGAAATTATTTCAATAAATTTGATTCTTTACTTTGTCAGTTTATGAAGTGTTATTAAAATTTGTATTAAGTTGCTTCGAACAAAATTGGTACATATTCAAAATGAATAACGATGATTTTACAAATCAGGAAAAATTGGATGTGATCCTAATTTATGCAGAAAAAATAGGCGTGATGCCTTCCGTGTTTACGGAGAGCGGTATCCTGATAGAAGTATGCCGAATACTATGTACTTTACACGTCTGGCTTCAAATTTAGCGACATTTTGAACTTTCTCAAAAAAACAACTACTCAAACTATTTTTAAAAGAACTACTGTTACTGATAAAGAGTACAGTATACTTAATAATCCACATATTTCAATTCGAAAAATTGAAGCAGAATGCGATATCTCTCGTTCTTCTATTCAGCGAATCCTAACATCCTGCAAATTAAGATCTTTCAAAATCCACCTGCATCAAGAAATAGAACCAGGAGATTAGAACAGACTACTGACGTTTCTTGCATGGCTAGCGACTGCTCGTTAATAACCCAATATTATGGTCCGATGAAAGTCTTTTTCATAATAATGGAACTGTCAATCGTACAATTGCCATTATTGGTATGTAGATAATGCTCATTGGATGAGAGAGACTACAAAAAATTTGGGGAATTAACGTATGGTGCGGGATGATCGATGGGTACCTACATTATCGGACCAAAGTTTTATGAAATAACATTAACATGTGAGGTATATTTAGAATTCGAACAGAGCGAATTTCCAGGTTTTCTTGAAAATGTTCTACCGAATATACGTGGCAACATGTATTTTCAGCATTATGGAGCACCTCCTCACAATTCTGGAATGGTAGTTGCTTATTTAAATCAAATTGTCCCTAACAAGTGGATCAGCATATATAGACCAATAAGGTGGCCTGCAAGAGCACCCGACCTAACGCCAATACATTATTTTCTATGGGGGATATCTGAAGAATAGGGTATACCAAACGCCTTCTGCAGATTTGGAACATTTAAAATATAGAAATCGAAATGAATGTGGAGCTCTTAATGCCGAATTATTAAAAAGTGTTACCTTTCGTGAACTTTTGCATTGAGCCGAGTGTTGCATTGAATCAAATGGACAACAATTTGAACATTTTCTTTAGTATATTTTCTGTCGCTCACGGTTTATTTTTTTCTGCCAAGAGAGTCATAAGTACCGTTATTGTATAAATAAAATTAATAGGTATCTTTTTGTAATTCATTTAATATTACTTTTCTATAATTTAACCTTCTATAAAATATTTGTAAATCATTTTTTATAGAGATCTTGAAAGTACAAATTTTGGGAAGTGTATCTTTGCTACTTTGAAATTTAAATCCAAAATAATGCACATGCTTGTCATAATTTTCTATAATCCCAATTTTGGAAACAATTAAAATGCAATTTCATTTCTGTTTACAAAATGTAATATTTCACGAAATAGGGAGTTTGTTGTAGAATTCAAATTTTAAGAAAAATAATAATATACAGGGTGTCATTTAAAATAAAAAAGTTACGGTCATTCCCAGTTAAACTGAAAGTGAAAGAATTTTAATATTAAGTTTAACTTAAAGAAGTTTAAGTGTATATGAGATGCCCCAAATTTCAAATTTATGGTCTTTTAACTAAAGGAGACCATTGCAACTATACAGCTGCGACACCTTGTATAGAATAATTGTCTGCTTTTATAGTAAAGTTAGAAATGTCAAAATTCAATTCTCCAGTTCAGTAAAATACACGCAATAAATTGTTTTTTATTTTGAAGCATGGTTCTATCATGGCGATGGCGGTCGGTAGCCGAGTGGTTTCCGCCATCAATATTTGAATAGATGTTGCCACTGCCGGAAGACAGTATATCAACTATACTTTTAGAGGGGAAGTAGGCACCCCCTCTGCGAGAAAGGTAGAATGGAATAACGCAGGCTTGGGTCAATGTAAGGGACTGATTTAAGTTTAACCATCCACCTAATTAATGATGGTTTAAAGGTTTCCATCATTCCTTCACTGAATGGCGGTTAAGGGTTATCAACGCAAGTCGTTCCTGGGGCAAATAATAATACGCCGCCCCCTCTTTCGTACAAGCTTTTGATTTCTGGGCTAATCCCTAAGATTTTATTAACAAAATTGTTTATAATTAAAAGATCAACTAGATTGTAAATATTGTGTGTCCTTTTTAAATTTTGTACATTCAGGTACTTCTGATTTGATTTCAATTGATGAAGTTTATTTGTACCATCATTAAAAGCTATATAAATCATGACAGCAACAGTTTTAAAATGCCTATAATCTGAATTGGTTCAATATTAATAAGAGGTCTAGTTAAAATATCCGTGTGGTATATTAGTTCAATTTTCTGTGTGTGACTAAATATAAATTCAAATCGCAATTTATTTAAAAAGGTTGGTAATTTTTTTTTAACAATGTTTTAACAACTTCTATGTGAAACTTGTATTATTTATAGAAAATTATGTTTAAATATAATAAAATAATCTCAAATCATATCCTTATATTGATAATGCAATTAAAAAAATATATAATACTACTGCTTTAATTTCTACAGATATTTAGAATACTTATTTTCACATTCCATTTCCTAAATTCCTGTTGAATAATAATTAATTTCAGTCGCTAAACCTTAAACAAAATTTCCTTTGACGGTTCTTTGAAACTTTTCCGTCTATTCCAATTAGTTTCCTCTAATCTGCAACTATCATAATAACAATAACGTAAAGTCTTCTGCTTTATTACCTAATTAATAGGTGATTGTTTTTCTATTCACTAGTACACGCAATCAATTACAGATCGGTTTCAGATTTAGGAAATCTAATTGAATTGATTATATTGAAGCGAGAATCGGGACGGGTTTCAATCACTTTGACGTTACAATTGGTGCTGTTCACTTCTGAGTATAATTAGATGGAAAATCAATATTCACTTTGACATCTAAAATCAGCATTTATGTCTTTGTTCCAGCTCATCGGAGGATGAGAACAGTTACCAATTATTTCCTTGTTAACTTGAGCACCGCCGACCTCCTGCTGACAACATTCAACTGCTTCTTCAACTTTATTTATATGATTCAAAGGTAAGATATCTAATTAAGGCTAAGTGGTAAAGTCGAGGAGGGATTATGGAAAATCTTTTTATTTTTACTTTTATCTTGAAATCTACACTATCCGTATCATCACTACCCGGAAAAGAGATTTTTTTATTTTTATGTATTCATTTATTTGTTTTTAGAAATACAACAGAAAAATTCAGATTTTGATATACAGGGTGTTAATACATAAGCACACAAAAAAGGTCCAAACCCAAGAGACCCACGTATCATTTCTAAAGTAGCCAAAATTGTATACAGGGTGTTCCGGAATAACGTGTACATCGCAAGACCACAAATTCGTGGACTCAAAATAGGCAGATTTGGGTTAATTCACCTATATCCGAAATCGCTTCGTTTAGGCGCTAGTTGGCCTCAAAGTTCCTGAATTTTTTTGGATTTTGTAAATAACTCGAATATGTATTAGTCGATTTTGATTATTTTTGGGGTGTGGACTTTTGCTTTCAATCAACAAATTTTGGTGCTATACAGAATGTTTTTTAAAACTCACAACTCCTACAAAATTGATGTACGGTGACAATAACCGTTCATAACTTTTTCCTCTTTCTGACAATAATGACAACTATTATTTTTTATTTGATAGATGATACCATTTGGAAGTTTTTGGGCCTCTTATAGAATTTTGATTAAATCAGCGGTTTGGGTACAAAAAATTTTTTTTTAATATCTACGTTATCTTGCGACTCATATTATAATACTTAAAGTGCTAGTAGTCACTGATTATTTGATTTTGTAGGCTGGCTGTAATTTCAGTTTGATCTTTAAGTCATTGTACCTGCCAATTCTTAATGAGTGTTTACTACGATAAGATATACCACACGTTACTTCATTTTTCGATATGGATACACACACAACGGTCGATAGCCGCAGGGTTTAAAGCGTCAGTACTTAAATCGATGTGTCGATCTGCCCGGGTATCGAATCCCGCGACCGGTAGACCGTAGATTAGCTATGCTTGTACGGAGGATTAGCACCCTCTGTGAAGGTATGGAAGGGTGGAAGAATGTTGGCTTGGGTAAATGTGAGAGATTGACACCGGTTGACATTTGACCACTCCCCTAATTAATGAGGTTTTCCAGATTACCCTCATTCCTGCACTGAATGGTGGTTAGGGCCTACCAAAATAAGTCGTTCCTGGGCGCAAATGCGGCCTGCATAATAATAATATGCCGTCTCCTCTCCCGCACAAGTCTCCGACTTCTGGGCTAATTCTCGTAGTTAGAATGAGGAGTAGAGATATTATTATTATTACATACGACGAATTAAGAGTTATTTACAACGTGCCTAATTTTATTGAAATAATAAAACAATCAAATAGAATAAAAAATGCTGGAGATAAAAGTAACAAAGTTGATGTTACTAAATTTAGTACAACTTGTTATAAAAACTGTTCAAAATGATAATCATTGTTTCTACAACAAAGATTAATTTGGCGAAGAAAGTTAAATGACACCCTTTGCAGTTCTTGAGGGCAATTTTTTAAATTATTTATGGTATTTTGGGTTTGCCTCCACACCTCTTCTTCAGTGTTAGATGTGGAAGCATGCACTGTTGTTTTCAGAGTTCCCCAGAGGTCTGGTGAACGTACAGGCCAGTTAACAGAAACATTATCCCTTTACCGATCCAACGACGAGGGAAACTTTAGTTCAGATATTGCCGGACATTTACTGTGAAATGTAGTGGAGCTCCATGATGCATAAACCACATGTTAGCTCTGAGTAATAACGGCACATCTATCAATAACTCGGGTTTTGCAAAAATTCTAAATAAATTTCCCCATTCAGTCTATTGGGTAGAATAACAGAGCCAATAAATGCTATCAATGATCCCAGTCCAAACATGCGGATTTTCTTGAGCACTTGATACACATGTTCATCGTGAATATTTATTATTCCGCATCTAGTAAAACAGAATTGAGAGGTACGATGATTTAAAGATCAAACTTAAATTACAGTCAACCTGCAAAATCAGAGCCGACTGGCACTTTGTTAAGTATTGTACGTTGGGCCAAGATACTGTATACATTTAAAAAGTATTGTTTTGTACCCAAACCACTCATTTAAACAAAATTTTACAAGAGGCCCAGAAACTTCCAAATAAAAAATAGTTGTAATTATTGCCCTAAAGAGGAAAAAGTTATGAACGGATGTTATCACCATACTTACATCAATTTTGTAGGAGTTGTAAGTTTTAAAATCACTCTGTATAACACCAAAATGTGTAGATCGGATGCAAAAGTCCACTCCCTAAACATAATCAAAATCGAATAATATGTATTCGAGTTATTTACAAAATTCAAAAAAAATTCACGAGCTTAGAGGCCATCTAGCGGCTAAACGAAACGATTTCGAATATAGGTGAATTAACCTAAATCTGCCAATTTTGAGTCCACGAATCTGTGGTTTTCCGTGGTACAAGTTATTCTGGGATATCCTGTATATCCACTGCGGCTCATCTTCCGACCTTCCCCGACTACTCGACCGCGTACGCGCACACGCCCATTTTTGAGCATGTTTGGAGGAATTTTTCACCTATTTCGTATCATTTTGTCATAAAATTAGAATATACGTTTTGTAGTGTTATTTATACCTCCACTTTTAAAATCTAGCTCAAAAATTAAAACCGGACCAACTCCAACGAATCCAGAAACTTTGCAAAATAGTCCACCAAAAAATTCAAATTGCAAACTGCGCCACAACTAATGGTCCATCAGCGCCTGCTTTATGCATATTAAAGTACATATAATTCACTACTTTTGTGCACAGAGTCAGCTCAACAACTTAAAAAAATGGCGGAGTAATGAATTTTAAAAAAAACGCTAAATTTTACGATTTTTCCGGGTTTTCTTCGTTTCTAATTATTCAATCGGATCGACGGACCTCTCGTTTTATTCGTTTTTCGATTCGCTACAAATTGTCTTTTTATAGCATTCAGATTTCTTCGTTAGTTTATAGTCCAGACGGTATCTGTTTCAAAAAGCCATATTTGGGTGAATCGTATATCCACAGAGATTTTTGGCTTTTTGGCTTTCAAATATCACTAGAAATGAAAATTTTTCTATGCGCATAAAAAAAACGTGGGCTTAACTTTTGGCGGCACAATATGTTAAACAAATTCTAAAAATGTCATATTTTTCTTACTATTTAATTATGTATCTTTTCAAGAAAAAATCGCAAAAATGGGGTTAAAAAACAGTACTTTTTAGGGAATTTTTTTGGGGTATTTAAATTGGGTATAGGACCTTTATACTTGGCTCAAAAAAACTTCATGTTATGTAGAATTATCACACCAAATTTCATCAAAATCGGTTTGATTGATTTTGCGTAATAATTTTGCAATCCAGATTTTGAAAAAAAAATTGCAAATTTTCAAAATTTTGCACAGCAAAACCCAAGGCCCTTAGATACTTGAAAATTTAATCACATATAGAAGGGCTCTCAAGCTTTCAAACTTTTTTTTTTAAATTCGAATTCGTCAATTAGGAGGGCTGTGGCGCTTGTTTAAACATTTGTCGAATTTTTGTACTTATAAACAATTAGAACTTTGTGAATATTCAATCAAATCAAATTTTTTAAAGCAGTTTTTAAAAGTCTTGGAAAGACGCTTCTTTAAAAAAAACAGAACGATTGATCAATTGGTTACATAGTTATAGCCGTCATTTACACTAAAGATTTGATACATAATTAAATAGGAAGAAAAATATGACACTTTCTAATTTTTTTAACATATTGTGCCGCCAAAAGTTAAGCTCACGTTTTTTTTTATGCTCATAGAAAAATTTTCATTTCTAGTGATATTTGAAAGTCAAAAAGCCAAAAATCTCCGTGGATATACGATTTACCCAAACCAAAACAGATACCGCCTGGTCTATTAGGTTTTATAAGTAAAAAACTAAAAAAAATGCGTTTTTTCCATAAAAATGTTTATAAAAAATTAATTGTAAATTGAAATAGGAAACATATAACTATTATCTACAGACTCTCTTTTATATGATGGCACAGTCCGTTTTATCACAAACAAAACCTCTATTGACTGGCCCTATTAGTAAAATTTAACCATGATCTCGATATTTCTCAGAAAATGTACTATTTGGATGAAAACTTGCGATGCTACTTATTTATTTTCCAAGTTAATTAAATTATAGCATATCAAAACTTATTAAACAAAGGAAATAAGAAAATATGCCTACTTTTGCATATACAACAGCAATAATGCCAAAGTGGACGATATCATAAAGTCCACTTCGAGCAATATATTTTATTAAGTTTCTTAGTATCAAAGAATAATAAAGAAAAAGAAATAAATAAAAATTATTATATTATTATACACACACAATTCATTTTCTCAATAGTGAAGTTGATTAAAGAAGACAATTAAAGTAGGTGATTTAGAACATACATTTTTAATATAACAATTTCTACTAGAACTATGGCGTGCATTTATGCATTTATGTTATCAAAATCAGTCTTATGGCTTCCCACCGTACGTGTACGTACATATAGGGTTTACAAAAATACACTTAAATAGTAATCTTACTGAAGAATTTGTGATAAATTCCAATGTAAAAAAGCTCTCATATGTTATAATTAGTATCTGGAATGCAATTAATTTATTATTAAAAAATATATAATATAAAATAAATATCTACCTACTTAATTGTTGCCAAGTTAATTTTGATTCACATAAAAAACTTTTTTAAATTAATTTGAGACAAGAAAATATATATTAAATTATTAAGGATGAGAGATCTTGCATATAAGAAATTGAAAATTTTTATTTTCTTTAACAGTACTTACACGTATACCTGGAAAACTTCCTGCACAACATTTAAACTGACGGTAATAAGTAGATAGTTTAAACAACAGAACAAAAAAATGATAAAAAAATAATAAATCATGCTTAGCTGGTAAAAATTAAGATTGGTCCAAAACTAAAACCATCTATAGAGGGTTTCTGTTTCCTGATAATCCTATGAAATTAGACAAGCTGGTGTGAAATAACCAGAAGAAATGGTGGAACTACAGCTTGACAAGGAAATCCTCCAATGGGGAAACAACTTCCAGAAATGTCTTACAATCCTCAAGAACAACAATTAAACTGGACAATTGTATTTCACCACAAATTAGCGAGAAAATCCCAAACAAAGTGGACACTCAAATTATTACTTGAAAAGATCAGTTTTGACCCATATTCGGACCAGTTTTCACCTAAATAGTGGATTTTCTGAGAAATATGGAGGTCATGGGTAAATTTTACTAATGGCATCATATTCAGCGCCTCAAAATACTACGAAATTGATATATTTGGACAAAATTTAGGAAAAAATCAGATTTGTATATTTGAGCGTTGTCACCAAACAATTTCACTTTTCTTCGTAATTCATCGGCAACTCATTTGACTACAGCATCGTGTTTAGTGCATCGAATTACTTCGGAAATGACATGTGGGTCTCTTGGGTTTGGACTTTTTGTGTGCCTTTGTGTAATTGAAAAATAAAATAGTTCTATTATCCAAATGTAGCTTAGCAACAATAACTTAACTTACCGTTAGTTGAGAGGATACAAATTTATCCTCCTCTATTTGGCTAAGTATATCATTTTTATACGGATGGACGATATCGATCTAAGTCTAGGGGCCCTAGTTTAATATTTATGCACTTTTATTTATGTCTTTATTTGAAACAAGAAGTATATGAAGGCACTGATTTATGAGGATACTGATTTCGGAAATAATGTTGATTTATTGAAAAACAATGTTCGGGACAATATATCCAACATTTCATTAAATGGTTTACAAAATTGTTACAAAGATGAAAAGAAGTAAGAATTGCTTGTAAATATGGAGGAAATTGTTACCCAAGCAGTACAATTTTACCAGTTTTTCAACTTTAAATGTAAATCAACTTAGCGGTAATTTAGTAAGAAATATTTAGGTAATATTTAAAAAAATAGCACATAACTTTAGTTTACTTTGTATTTTTAAGAAATATTGACGTTATATTTCCTAACATTTAATAATAAAGTTAAAGTACACGTTGCAGACTACTCCGCAAGAATATATTACAGCAAATTCCTAACATTCATGTCTAATTTTTTTTTTAATTAAGTGAGGTATGTAAGTGTTACCAAACCTTGATGTAAATAAAACCTAAATGAAGTCTTATATTCTTAGTGTAATTTAGGCTACAAATATAAGCTAATAACTAATCTTAAATTTAAGTATATTTTATCTTAAATTATTATCCTTCGTACTTTCCAAGTACTTGCACATTTTTTACCCGAAAGTAAAAATCTTTTATAAAATGCCGGCAATTTCTACTTAGAATACGTTTTAGATCTGTTCCTTTAACGGCAAAATTACGTTTTCATATATGAATATTGCATATGAATTCTCTCCATATAGTTGTTAAGTTAACAATTGAGTAATTAGTAATGAAATTATGACTGTCAAAACAGATAAGGCGCTTAAACTGTATAGTTGTGCTACCGATTATTATCTACTGGAAAATAAAAATGTATGTTGTAAATGATGCAGATACTCTCTTTGAGCAGACCAAAGTAATTACTTCATCTAGTTCTTCAACTTTGATGAAGATGAAGAAACATTTAGCGAGGGTGTATACAGGGTGTCCCATTTTTATTCTGAAAAAATTCAGAAAAAGGCAGATCCGATAAAATTAAAGGGACTTTGCTATATAAACTTATTTCGAAATCTGAACCCTTTCCGAATTACAGGGTGTTGAAGTTGAATTTATTTTTTTTCATTTTTTGTTAATATCTCTTAGAGTTATATATCAATTGTTCTCAAATTTTGTGTGGTGAATGCCACAGTGCACTAGTACTAATACAAAAAATCTCAGCTCGACAGAAAGAGCCAGTGGCGTGCATTCCGCACTTGCCGATACCTTTTATAAAAAGTATGTGTTACGCCACTGACTGATGGTCAAAATAATAAGTAATTTCAATTGTCCGTACATTGTTCTGCCGAAAAGCATTCTTACGTTTTCTCCATAATAGACACCGTTGCGAAGTAAACCGACATTTTATAAAATCATCCCTGATCTTAATTTTAGCAGAATTGTTTTAATCACACTCCTTATCTAAAAAATGTTAAAGCACATTCCTGGATAATTGAATATTATCTGTAATGTTGATTCCTGAAACTGTACCAGTAGTATAGCAACGAATATTAAATGTTCAAATTGCAAGCCACTCGCTGCAATACACACGTTATACATTCTTAGTAAAAGAAAATTAAAAATCAGAGTTGCTTTGAAAACAGTTTTGGTTGTCATAATAAACTTGACATGTTCACTCTTTGTTTTGACGGAGGTTTCCTGATCTACGACATCCAAATTCTCAAGTATTTACTGATACATTTCAAAGACTCCATGAAACTGGTAATGCAAGAAACATCACAACATTAGAGCACAGATATCGAAGAATAAATTTGAGAATTATTCGTGTATTTCGTAACAATCCTCGACTAAGCATGAGAAGAACAAGCCAGCAGCTGCAATTAAATAAAAACAAGGTATGGCAAACTCTTAAAAAAGATCATCAACATACATATCATTTTAAAAAGGTTCAAAATTTGCACCCTGGAGATGCGCAGAATCGAATGAATTTCTGCTATTGGTTGTTAAATCAAATCGAAAATGATGTTGATTTTGTCTCTTAGGTTCTGTGGACAGACGAAGTGTGTTTTACGGGGCAAGGCGTTGTGAACCATCACAATTTACACCTGTGGCAACATGAAAACTCACACGCTATTAGGCCGTCATCATTTCAAAATGAATTTAGTGTGCATGTTTGGTTGGGTTTTATTAATAGAGAACTGGTTGGTCCTGTATTTTTGCCTCAACGTTTAAATTCCGATGGATTTTTAGATTTTCTAGAACATGATCTTCCCGTTGTTCTGTAAAATTTGGCATCACAGCTTCATGCAGATTGTTGGCTGCAGTTGGATGGAGCACCCGCCCACTCAGGAAGGGCAGTAGTAGGTTAGCTTAATGAGCAATATCCTAACAAATGGACTGGTCGAGGAGGCCCTGTTCCTTGGCCAGCTCGTTCGCCTGATATTACTCCTTTGGACTTTTCCATTTGGAGCATAATAAAAGACAAGGTATATGAACGTGTGATCACCTCACGTGGACAGCTGCAACAACGCTGCCTGTCATGATTTAAATCAAAATAGGTTCGTCATGCAAAAAATTAGACGAGCAATATTAGAAAAAGATGTGAGGCCTGTAGCGGCCAATAGCCTGCAATTTGAACAATATTTAAACATTCGTTGATACATTAATGATACAGTTTCTGTTTAGTTTATTAAATGTTAATGTGCATTAATTTTATAATTAATTTTTGTTATTAAATCACTAAGAGAATTTTAAATGTTTTAATTTTTTCCAACTTAAAAAAAAAGTATCATTGTCAGTAATCACAGATAGTACTGAATTAAGGAGTGCGCTTTACCATTTCTTAGATAACGAATAGTGATTGAGTTGAGCGTTTCAATTGTTAATTACGACAGTTCTGCTAAAATTAAGATCAGGAATGATTTTATAAAATGTCGGTTTACTTCGCAACGGTGTCTATTATGGAGAAAACGTAAGAATGCTTTTTGGCAGAACAATGTACGGACAATTGAAATTACTTATTATTTTGACCATCAGTCAGTGGCGTAACACATACTTTTTATAAAAGGTATCGGCAAGTGCGGAATGCACGCCACTGGCTCTTTCTGTCGAGCTGAGATTTTGTGTAATAGTACTAGTGCACTGTGGCATTCACCACACAAAATTTGAGAACAATTGATATATAACTCTAAGAGATATTAACAAAAAATGAAAAAAAAATTCAACTTCAACACCCTGTAATTCGGAAAGGGTTCAGATTTCGAAATAAGTTTATATAGCAAAGTCCCTTTAATTTTATCGGATCTGCCTTTTTCTGAATTTTTTCAGAATAAAAATGGGACACCCTGTAGATAGATAAATAGCAGCCGACTATTTTGTTCTGACCACACATATCTGAAAATGCGCAAACACGGTTATATATTCTCGTTTATGCTTACACAAAAAAATAAACCGCATAAACCTAAATGGGAAAATATTACCAAATGAAGTGGTGTGATACTAAGTCCGCCATATTTAGCTCTGAGAAATCGTTTTATAATAAAAATATTAATCAATGTCAAATCAATAAAAAATATAATTAAAAATAGTTATTTAACCAATTCCCGCTATTTTTTAAATTGTATACTCTAACAATATGATATGAGGTAATTTTATAAATTTTTTACAAAAAAAATAAGAACATATTTAAAAAATAAAAATAACACAGGTCAACAAGGCTCAACAAGCAGACACACTAATATGCATTCCCAAAGGATTTTGGTGCGCTGAATCCGAATCTGGCCGCAGAATTGCTCTATCACGTCAGGTTTTTGAGATATCCTAACCCAAAAGTGCAAAAAACATTGTTTTTCGTCATATTTGAGGTTATGTAGTAATGCCATCTATTCTTTTTTAAAAAAAAACTACATATAGTTTAAAAGTACAAGGCTCCCTCTTTCGAATGCTGTTGAGTTTACTCAAATATCTTTTTTTTTCGTTGAGATATCACATGTTGAAGTTTCTAAGTTTATCTGTTTCTTAATATGCGAAAAAAACTAAGGATCCCTTAGACGTCAAACAGTTGATTGCAGTTCAGAAACCTCATACTTAGAAACCTTCAATACATACGAACTCAAACTCACAAACTCCAAATCCACAAACCCACAAACCCCAAACCCACAATCCCTAAACCCACAAACCCCAATCCCACAAAACCCGAACCTACAAACTCCAAGCTTACAAACCCCAAGCCCACCAACTCCAAACCCACAAACCGTTTGGGTATGAAGTTTATGAATTGCAATCGACTGCTTGATGTCTAAGGAATCCTTAGTAGATTTTCGCATATTAAGAAACTGAGAAATTTAAAAATTTCTTCATGTGATATCTCAACGAAAAAAAAAAAGATATTTGTTCAAACTCAATGGAATTCGAAGGAGGGAGCTTTGTACTTTTAGATTCAATGTATTAGTTTTTTGAAAAAGAATAGATGGCATTACTACATAACCTCAAATATGACGAAAATTGTGTTTTTTTGCACTTTTAGGTTAGGATATCTGAAACACCTGACGTGATAGAGCAATTCTGCGGCCAGATTCGGATTCAGCGCACCTAAATCCTTCGGAAATATAATATATTCAAGTTTCTGCTTCCAAAAAAAAGTTAAATTTTGTTGGTCTGTGTAATTTTTCTTTAGGGTATAACTATAAAATATTTGAGGCTCTTTAAAATGTATAAAATCAGTATATTTACAACATTGATATTAGCATATTCTATCTTCATTTTATATTAGGTAGTTTTGTGTTCTTCTAAACTTCTAGGTTAATTACCACTGTAGAGGAGAACATTTTTACAACATAATGCTTATGTAGAATGATTTGTCCATATTATGTATTGACGATCACAATCAGACGTTAATACTTAACGTTTAAATTACCTACTTGTTAAAGAAAATTTGTTGTATAACCAACAGGTCATTAAAACTAATTAGTAACATTGCATCGTCTCATTATCCATTTACTCATTTTTAAGTAAATTTTAATTAATTTAGGTCATAAGTAACAATGAGACCAATGGAGGCAAAGGTTATGTAATTCTAATATAATGTACTACTTGGGTATAATAATTGGTTAGTTTTGTTTTCAGTATTACTTAAAAGTAAATGTATTAATATGTCTAAGTCTAAGCAGAAATTTGTTTTTGCTAAATATAGACAATCATTTAATATTTTAGTAAACAACCAGTAAATCAAAATTGAAATTTATGAATGCAATCAAAATCATTTTGACTAGGGCATTTTTTATGTACAATTAATTATTTTTCAAATAAATCAAAAATATATTTTCGATAAAGTAATCCATGGAAACTTAAATCAATTTGTAAATAAAATAATTTTACTGAACCATATTCGAACACAATACATTTTTGTTTTCACCAATCTTAAGGCATATGAAGATAAGTAATGTATTTTTAATTTGGTTTCAATTAGTTCACAAAGAAATAATTGTTTATCCTAAAAAACTGTTTAAATATAGAATCTCGAATATTTGATAAAAACTTAAATACATTTTGTTGTGCGTCACATAATCTTTATAAAGAAGAAAACAGTTTTAAGAAAGGTTTGTACCTACCACAGAACAGTCATTTAAGTAAGTACTATGTTTTCTTAGGAGACGACTGATTTTGTTTCAATTGTAGACAATGTCAACAATTCTGCCAGATTTACAACAAATGTTTTTTCAGTTCGTCCATGAAATTTTGTGGATTTTCTATAGTAAAAAACACGTAGTAGTTTTTTTATTGTTATTTTTCACATCAGCCAATTCTACCAACCCACACCAGTTTGAAAAAAGCCATTCAATCTATTCGGATGAAGCCGGCATTTTAAGTAGCTTTAGTGTTAAACGTGTTGGAATGGGACGTTCTATAGCTGCCATTCTTCAATTCTTCAAAAAACCACTGGCGTACGTGATAAATGGAAAGCGGACTGACAAAAGTTGAAAATGCACTTACCATACGTTGGTGTGTAGTGGGTGAAACGGATGCAAAAATGTTCGTGTCAACCGTATGCATCGGATGAAGCGGATAACCTTTGTATGTTTGTTTTTATGCAAAATAAAAAGACATACGTGCGGACACTACTTTTTCGTTACGAATCGAGCTTTCGACCATCTTCTTGACGTTCAGTGCAAATTCTACAACATTCAATTTGTTAGCGAAATAGCCCGTAGCGTACCATTTTCTAAATTAAATTAATACTAATTGACTGGTTTATTATAGTATATTATGCGACAAGTTTTATAAACGACACTTTAGTCACGAGTTTGTTTAGGCACGAGCGGAGCGAATTGAAACGTTTACGTGTCTTTTATTAAATCTGCAACATTAATCGTAACATAAACATGTATGTAATATAATCTTACTAAATTAACTTATTTAGGTAAATATACATTAACAGTTAAATTAGAAAAATTACTACAGTTATTGAAAGAAACCATTGACGTTCCCGAGTTTTTTCCATCAAACTGTTTTATTAGATTGGAACTGGAAATAACAGTATTTTGAGAGCTATTATTGCAATCCAAACTTACTGCTTCATTGTTGTCAAAATTTATGTTTATATTTTCAGCAATGTCAAATTCAGCAATATCAAAGTTAGAATTATTGTTGGTATTTCTGATAGGACCTTCCGAAGTTTCAATTATATTTTCCGTGTTTTCAATGCAATTTATAATTTTGTTAGCAGTTTCAATTTTATTAGTGAGTGAATGATCAATATATGCCTCTGCGACGGTAGTGGAGCGCCACCCTCCATGGCGCTTGAGGGCAGTGATGTCAGCTCCAGAGTCTACTAATATAGTGGCCGATGATCGTCTTAGACAATGGCCTGTATATCTGGTAGGGTCTGGCAATTTCAAAAACTGGGCAATCTCTCGGGCAATGTTACCAAATTTGTTTATTCCAATAGACTGTTTCGTACACTTGCCTCGTTGATAGTTTAAAAAAAACCGGGTAACGGTAAGTAGGCAGATTTGAGGGGCGGAGTTGCATGTACTTTTTACAAGTCTTAAAGAAGTTTCCTCCGATGACAAATTGCCTTTCCGTTTTAGTTTTAGTGTCCGGAATGTGGACTAAAAAAGCTGTATCTAGGTCATCAATATCCTTTGTTTTGATTTTCATTAGTTCTTCTCGCCGGCAAGCCCCCATTACTCCAAAAATCATTGCAACCTAAAGCAGAAAATAATACATACCGATATTTAACGCATATGAACAGTTTACCTTTGTGAATAAAAATTTTTCATCTGGTGCTGTAGTTATAAATTTTTGTATTTGCTGGGATGTTAGAATCTTGGACTTTTTTGGTCTGATGTGCGTTTCAAAAATGAACAAAATTTTGGGTATTTACTGATGTCAACATTGTTTTTGAGGTTAAGTGTTGAACGGAGCATGGAATATATCGCCCACAAAGAAGATGGCTTCATACTTGCTGAAAGTTGTTGAAAGTAGGCGAGCAAAACGTTTTCGGAGTACATTTTTATTTGCTTTTCACTGCACCATTTGGAGAACAGATTGTAAGCCCGTTCGTACTGAATTCGCGATTTCTCGGGCAGCAAATTATTGGTGGCTCTAATCGCTTGTTCTCTAATTTCTGGGGGTGTGGCGGTAAATTCTTCATTTTCTTGTTCAATTGCTTCCATTATCTTGCAAATTATGAATCACTTACAAATGTAATAATTGCTTGTCAAAAGTTAAAGTTGACGTTTCGTTCGGCCATCACAAGACGTGACTAAGAAAACTTCGGCCCGTGATTAATAAGGCGGGAACATCCGAATATGGTTCAAACAATGTTTAATGATTTGTCGTATTTAAACTGACATTTAGCGTACCGATTGGCCGTGTAAAATGTGCTGTTTTAGAGATCGGAGTAGAAAAAGTTATTTTTCATATGGAATTTTAAATATACCTACCTAAAGTATTAATAAGAATTAGAATAATAATAATAATGAATGAAATAAAAGAAAATGGGTTTTGTGTTAAATCGATCCTATTCTTCTATTTCTAGATTATTAGGTTCCTTTAATAAAAATGAATAAATGTTACTTCTCTGATGTGTATAACACAATTTTCACAATGTCTACATTGTCGAGGTTTTTTATAAACACAAAGAAATACAAACAGAAAAATAAATAACAAAAATTAAATTATTTGTTAAAAATATCACGTCGACGCCTTAGTACGAAAACATGCTATCTCAGATTTCGGTTGGAAAACATGCTATCTCAAATTTCGGTTGGAAAACATGCCATGTCAAATTTCGGTTGGAAAACATGCCATCTCAAATTAAGCTTGGAAAACATGCTAGCTCAGGTCTTTAAGTAGAAACATGCTATCTCAGTTTGACTAGAAATTTAAATTGGCATGAAATTGGAATGATTGAAACCGTGCATCTATAATAAACTTATATAACATGTTTTTCAAAAAGTAAGGAATATTTAAGATCTGAGCTGGCATGTTTTCGAAGCTTAATTTGAGATAGCATGTTTTCCAACTGAAATTTGAGATAGCATGTTTTCTAACCGAAATCTAAGATATCATGTTTTCGTACTAAAGCGTCGATGTAAAGAATAATAAGGAGTTTGTTTTTTTAACATGAGCTAAGCTACAGGAAAAATTGTCATTATCATAAATGTTGCAAATATTGTATAGTGGAGAAAACTTTCTAATCTTTGTTTCCAGGGTAGATAAGTAAAACAAATCGAGTTGAGGGGACGCGAATTTAAATAAAACAAGTTAAAGGTAATCTAGTAGAACCGATTGAGGAAAATCAAATCACCTTCAATTAAAAAATAGCAGGATTAAAAGTGACGCTGAACCTTTTCAATGTTGTTAATATACATTTAATGAATAATTCGTTGAGGCATATTCTGTACAGTAAATAATTTCCCAGTTATAATATATGGCTGGTGGTAAACTGTTTTGAACCGATAACAACGAATTTTATTATTGAATCATAAAAACATTTTAAAATGTGAATTTCACATTTCACTCCTCGGAATAAATAACAATAAAATGGCATTATACACATTTATCCTCAAAATTAAAAAATCAAACACTATCTAGCAGAAGATCGTTTTTTTTTTTTGGCTAAAAAATATACTGTTTTGATCAAGCTAAAGCTTTATTCCCTAATCTTAAAGTAAAGGCTGATAAAAGATATAATTACAAGGAGTAAGAAAAAACTTTTCTGATAAGAATGCTAAGAAATTCATATTTCTTGTCTTATTTAATATTATTTTCACATTCGCAAAATATTCGCAAGAAATATGCAAATATTCGCGAATGCGAATACGAATGCGAATATTACTAGTAGGGAGATCTGTAAGTATATATTTTTACTACTTTATCATGTAGTTGGGTGTTCTTGATATGTTGAAAATAGGAAAATTTAATTTTAAATGTATAACCTCTTTGGCCAAAATGATCCAATAGGTGTTTGATTTCATAAATTTTATTTATTTTTTTTTCGGCATGGCAGAAATATCGAATTAAATACAGGTATAAAGGGTATTAGCAATAACAAAATACCACAGTTACTCAAATGTTAGACAAATATTGATAAAAGTTTGGCTAATAATTTATTTAATTAAAAATTTCACTGAACCGGTACATAGATTTGTAAATCAGTGAGACAGTAGGTTGGCGCTAAGAATGTCAGGATTCACCTCCACTGAATATTTGAGGAATTGGATAAATGCATTTAATTCTTTTTGTTTTTTTTTTAAGAAAATAAATGTTTCTAAGTCAAACGTCTTTAGAAATACTTTAATAAACGTGATATTCTCATATCTCCCATTGAAATAATTTTTTGTTGGTCTAAAGTAATCTAAGAAACAACCTCTCGATGTTATGACATTAATATGAAACAGCACTATGTAAATTATTGTTCGGTATTCAGTTATTTAAAATACAGTATGAGAGTTACGTCTGTTCTACTTTACACTTTATTGCTTCGTTACTTACGAATAATATAATACCTTATTAAATCAACGAGCCGACTTAATGGAAATAAAACTTTGGCAGAATTTATGATGGCATAACGATAATGTTTGCATAAAACAGGAAAATAATTATGTTCACTACATGCTGAACGTAAACTTTCCTCGAAAATAAAGAAAGGTAGAGGATGTACAAATTTAAAAATATCTAAATTGTTTCTAAGATGTTGGATAATATTGATAAAACTTATCTTATTAAAGGCAAATATTCAATGAACTTATCCACAGATCTGTAAATCAGTGAGGAGATAATTGAAGACGTTGGCATTATGAACGTCAGGACTTTTAGTCCGAATATTTTATAAATTGGATAAGAGCATTTAATTCTTAATGTTATTTCTAAGAAGTAGATACCTATCTAATCATACGCCCTAAGAGATATTTGAATAAATGTATAATACCCGTATTTTTCAAAATGTTCCCGAATTAATGACTTTAAAACTATACCTATTAAAATTTTCGATTGTGCTACGCTTGGTTATACTTTTTTTTTTGTTTAAAAAAATTATTTGTACAAAATATATACACATATATGAAAAAAAGAGAAAAGGGGAAAAATAAATAAATTAAAAAAAAACGTAGAGGTAGTTTGGAAGCGTAAGTGCGTAACAAAGGTGCCGACAAATCACTCAGCCTGAAGGGTGTAGGTTCAGTAAAATATTTTAATTACAGATATCAAAAATCTAGGGCGCCACTAGCAATAAAACGCAACCCTGCTAGGAGGTTCCCAGATTGACCGGTTTTCCAAACTACGACTCTTTTTTTGCAATTAAAGTTAAAATGTTATAGTAAAGTGATGGTAAACACAACAAAAAAAAATTAAATACCATATGAAAATCTTCCGATATAGAAGAATTTTTATTAGAAGAAAGAAATAGATAATTTAAATAAATATGTATGTGGACAGATAGTTATATTTACGGCTACTTTAAAGATAGTTAAATTTAAGTACTATCTTTAGAATTTCGGGCGTGCCAATCGTGATCACGTAAGGCGTACAATCAAATATTTTAATCACATAAATACATATCACTTAATTCAAGAAATGGCGTAAAAAAAAATAAAAATATAAATGCACATAAATATCGCCAAACTTATTTGAAATACAGACCAACAATCTTATTACTATGACATAAAAATAAGGAAATTTATATTTAAACACATTAAAAAAAAACTATTATAATATATGTTGTACTCAGTTGCATAGATGTTAAAATAAACTTAGCAATTAAATTTTTGAATTTGCTCCAATAGACTTTCCGTAGCAAACTTGATAATCAAAGTCACAATAAAAAAAAGAATAATAATAACGGAAAAATCTGACCTTTTGCAATGGCAATGACAAATTGCTGATCTTACAATATTCCTGGAGAGGCGAATGCTTCTTTCCTAGTTGGATCCACTTGTCCTATATAAGCGACGTCAACCAAATCGGAGGATAACAATCCGACGTTCAATAACAAGCCCCAAATGCGAGACAGCCAGTATAAAGGTGGAAGAATAGGTTCGAACGAACGAATAGGTAAATTCACGAAGCCCTAAAATAGCACGAATAATAAATGTCTTTTCTTTTTTTTTGAGATTACCACACCTAAGGCTCACACAAAAGGTTTAAATTGTTGAAAGTAGGGTAAAAAACTTACTCAAGGATATAGGGCGGCTTCAATTGTAGTCCAATCTGGTATCTGGGATAAATATCTAAATGTACATAGATATATATTTCAGTGGTTCGTTAGAACTATCCTATTGGCTATAATATGAGCATCCTGTAGATTAAGGAAATAATAGTTAGAATAAGAACCACGTGGGCCAGAAAAGATTACTTACAGATCAATTGCTTTAGAATCCGACATAAGTCGTGAACTGTGATTATAGTCACACCAATACATAAATCACATTCAAAAGTGAATTTCGATAAAACTCCCAACTATATTGGAATGCACAAATCGGCACAGAACAACGAAATTCGCTTAACAACAACTGCCTGAATACTCGATAGGAAAAATCCTCGAACCTCGACCAGCAACCTTTTTGTGTGTCCAAAGAAATGTAGATAACTAACGCGGGGACAGCGTATGCGGAAGCAGAAGCATTCACGTTACATTTTTAATAAAATTTTCTTTTTATTAAACGCTCTGAGCTAATGAATTGAATTAATTAACTAGAATTGTAATTATTTATATTTACTTTAAAATGCGATTAGGAAAGAAAAAAAAATGAGTAAGATAAAAGTGCAACGTAACAAATCGATATAAAATAATCTAAAGAACAACTTCTCGAAATTATGACATAAATTTAAAAACGGACTGTAGAAAAAGCAGATTACAGTTAACAGCTATTAGACCAAATATTGTGGTAGCGAGAAGAGATTTGAAATTATTGTTCTGTATTCTGTTGAAATATTTATTATATGATACTTATTACGTCTATTTCTACTTTACACTTTATTGCTGTTATTTATGTATGTAGGGCTCATTAATATCAACGAGCTGACTTAATGCAAATAAAACTTTAGTAAGGTTTATGACGATAAAATGAAAATGTCTGCGTAATACTGGAAAATAATTATATTCAGTATAAGGCTGAAAGTAAAATTTCTCCGAAGCAATTCAGTAGTGTTTAATTTGAATTATAATCAACTACGTTTTTGTTAACCTTTATAAGGTTAACAAAAATGTAGCTTAGCATAGCAAGTTAATTTAAGGATTAAAAATTCAGTATTTGTATATATCACTTTATTTGGTCCGTGCAATAAAGAATTCCAAACTTTACCTCTTACACTGTAAAAAAATTTCGAAGTGCGTATTTTGTGTCAGCGAAATCAAATTCGTGGGTTATAGCGTCGATCACAATGGTACTAGACCATCGCCTGAGCGAGTCCAAGCAATCGTAGATTTCCCAAAGCCGACATTGGTTGAACAACTACGAACGTTTTTGGGTATGATAAATGTCTACCGACGATTAATACCAAAAACCGCTGAGCTACAACAACCTCTCAACGAGATGCTACGGGGACCCAAACTAAAAGGGAGCACACCAGTCAACCAGACCGAGCGCGCCGAAGAGGCTTTTGTCAAAATAAAGGACGGACTTTCAAGCGCAACGATGCTGGTACACCCTGTTTCAGCCGCCCCGTTGGCGGTGACGGTGGATGCTTCCGATTACGCAATCGGCAGTACTTTACAACAAATGGTTGAGGGAGAATGGCAACCGCTAACCTTTTACATGAAATCGTTGTCAGCTGCACAACGAAAGTACAGTGCGTATGACAGCGAACTACGCGGCGGTGAAATGATTTCGTTACGTAGTGGAAGGACGTGATTTTGTCTTGTTCACAGATCACAAACCGCTGATATACGCTTTCAACAGAAACCAGATAAATGTTCACCCCGGCAGTTTCGATACCTCGATTACATCGGACAATTTTCTACAGATATTCGTCACATCGCTGGGGCAGAAAACGCAGTGGCATACGCGTTATCGAGAGTGGAAACAATTTCACGAAGAGTGGATTACCAGACACTAGTCAAGGCGCAGGAGGAGGACCCAGAAATTAAAAAAGTATAAAACTAATGCTTTGAAATGACAGAAAGTATATGTTCCGGATTTCAAGTATAGTTTATTTTACGACGTCAGCGCAAGGTCAGCAAGAGTTTATGTGCCTGAGCCATTACGACACGAAATTTTCAACTCCTTACACGGTTTATCAGATCCTAGCATCCGAGCAATGCAAAGACTGTTAACTGAACGCTTCGTGTGGCCGTCAATTAACAAGGACTGTCGAGATTGGGCTCGACGATGTATCCCATGTCAACGAGCTAAAACCACACGACACGTGAATGCACCAATAGGATCTTTTTTGAACACAGGAAACAGATTCGAACATGTGCACATATATATAGTGGGCCCATTGCCGATTTCACGAGGTTGTCGCTATTTCCTCACTTGCTTCGACCGTTATATACGCTGTCCAGAAGCTGTACTCATAGAGAACATTGAAACCGAAACAGTAGCCCGTGTTTTCTTGGAAACTTGGATTGCAAAGATATGGTGTTCCTCTCAGAGTGACGTCAGATCAAGGGCGCCAGTTCGAATCACGACTGTTTAAAGAGCTTTTACGTTTGATATGAACGTCACATCTACGAACAACGGCATACCACCCAGCAGCTTAAGGCAGCGATTAAGTGCCACGAGACGAAGCGGTGGGTAGAAGTTTTACCCATCGTGCTGCTTGGAATCCGAACATCTATGAAAGAAGATCTAAGAGCAACTACTGCGGAAATGGTTTACGGCATAACCATTCGTTTACCAGGCAAGTTTTTCATCCCGTCTAAGAAAGTCAATGACGTGGATTATGTTGCACAACTTCGACGGAACATCGAAAGGGACAGGCCAACGCGATTAATGACACATGGGGAAAGAAAAACATTTGCGTTTAAGGACTTGGCACAGTCGCAATATGTTTTCGTGCGAAATGACCCGTCCGTGGCCCGTTGCAGCCACCTTATGACGGACCCTTCGAGGTACGAAGCCGGTCCACTCACAATTGCGTAATTGGAATAAGAGGGAAAGATGTACGAATAAACATTGAACGTTTGAAACCTGCTCACACCCTTGTCAAAGAAAGCTTAGAACAAAGCAAGACGGAACACGAAATAGAAACTCCCGATGACGACATCAACGATAGCCCCGTACCATCCAAGGCAGCCGAAAACCAGCAAACACGTGCAGGCAGACGAGTACGGATAAGTAAGTAAGTCGGATTAGAATAATTTATTTTATTTTAACGCATATAAATTATACTTTGAATTATCTGAGATTATCCCAAATAAATATATTTAGCAAATGTGATTAGAATAAGTAGGCTGTGAACATAAATTAGTTGTTATTTATTAGGGTACATAAGCACAAACCGACTTGGTAATGACCCGAATAAGTGTTAATTAGGATAGGGTAATAAAAGTAGGTACCTGGGGATAAGGATAAAAACCGAAAACATTTCGAGGCACGAACGAGAAGTCTTGAAGCATAGTTCCTGCTCTGTCTCATGTTACCAGCGAAATTAGTAGAATAAAGTTTTCCATGCTACTTAGAGTTTTTCTCCACACTTGAAAACCAAACCACTATACTAATGATATTTGGCAACTTGATTAATTACAGAAAGAATTACCAAAAATTTGATGTTTAATAACACATTAATAACGATTTCCTGGTAAACAGTTACATTCATTTGCTTGAACAAAGAGTACATATTTTTTTCTGATATTGTTTCTCTTTTCAATAATGTTTAAATTTCTGTGATGTCTAGCAAGAGAAAAAAATTATGAACCAAACCAATTTTGAGTTCTAGGTAAAGTGGCCTCTAGCGGCGCATAATGAAACTTTGGTCCAATAGAGCTTCATCTACTTAGTGGGTGTGCCAAATGAGAGACTAATCGAACATGAATTAAATTTAAATAGAAAAATTAAAAAAATTTAACTCTGACAAGCTGTAACTTGCAAACAATTGACAATTCGAAAAAAATTTTCATTACATACTGCTATTATTTTAATCCACCTCACTGTACATTTTAATACCACTTCCCGGGGTTTCCTGATGGAGTTTCAGAACACCCTGTATATCAGGATTTTCCAATGTGACGTTTTTAATAAGGTAAAAATCTGTTCAGAAAAAAATCTGATTGCTCTTTTGGGTACAACATACAGGGTGTCTCATAATTAGTTGCCAACCCTGAACAGGCCGATTCTATGATCAAAACTAAGTAAAAAAGTTCATATGAACATGGGTCCGGAAATGCTTCATAAGGGCACAGGGACCCATTGAAGAGGGAGGAATGGAATAATTTTTTTTTGCAATATCTCTCAATCGTGTTGTGATAAATGAATGAAATTTGGTATACACAGCTAAATTTTGATGAGCAATTTGATGGACTAATCCATTTATTTCCACAAGGTCCATTGGGGTGGGTACGGGGGGGCCCTTGGTACTTTGCGTGTGTAACTTTTTCATCTTTGACTTTTTAACAAATTGGACAGCAAATTCCGTTTTCCCGAACTGTTTTACGTTAAAAAGGTACTCTTGTTTCAAATCGTTATCTTTAACGGTTTCTGAGAAAATCGCTCTTGAATTAATCCCACTTTGGTCAATTTCATAGTAATTTAAACAAAAAATAATAATAATAATTTAATACGTAATCAGTAATACACATTATTGATGTAGAACAATTATGATATGATGATTTGTTTATGGCTTTTGCGATGGTAATGCTGCGCGGCAGAACGCGAGTACGGCAGAAGGTTTCCAAACAGAAGGCTGACATCAAGGAGGACATTCCTCACTGTATTCCGCAATTTAGCTGCAACCGTCACTTTTCGAAGGGATCATAAGATGGAAACTTAATTTTGATAACAGACAACAAGCTATTTTAAAAACTGTTCAAAAAACCCTCCACCTTCTCTGATACAAAGTCTTGCCCTACGTGTAACACTTCTCGAAGCTATTAAGATGCTAAAACGGTTTTGACGAATTTCATTGGCTGCATCATTGATACGCTGCAGCAATTCCTCACGGGTATCGACTTCGGTGGCGTAAACTTTTTGATTTAGATATCCCCAGAAAAAGAAGTCCAGCGGGGTTAGGTCGGGAGAACGCGGCGGCCAAGCTACCGGTCCGTGCCTCCCTATCCACCGTCCAGCGAAATTTTCGTTTAGGAAATTTAGAACATTGCGACCACTATGTGCCGGGGCTCCATCGTGTTGAAAAAACATGTTACGTCGTAAATTTAGAGGCAGATCATCGAGAATTTGGGGAAGATTTTCTTGAAGTAAGTTTAAATAAAGATTTGAATTGAGACGTTGTGGAATTTCAATAGGTCCAATCAGAGTGTCGTGAATTATTCCCGCCCATAAATTTATGGAAAACCGTTGCTGGAAGTTTGTTCTCCGAACAACATGTGGGTTCTCTTCTTCCCAATAATGAGAATTATGAAAATTTAATTTTCCATTTCGGGTAAAAGTAGCTTCGTCACACCACAAAATTTTGGAAGCTTGCTCGTTGTCCAGCGACAAAATCCAGCGACAAAATTGCATACGTGGCGCAAAATCTTCTGGTATCAAGCCATGTACACGTCGATAGTGATAGGCATGTAGACCTTGTCGCTTTAATATTCTTCCAACCTGAAATGTTAGTAGCACATCTAATCAATTCTGTTAAGGAAATCTTTAAGATATGTAGTACCGTTGGCCGAGGAACATTTATTTGCCTTGAAATGTTCCGTATGCTAGTCGTAGGATCTTGTTCAATAGCGTCAAGGACCTCCGCTTCCCTATTAATCCTGGGACGTCCTTGACCCGGTGCCTTTCGAAAAGTGGCGGTTGCAGCTAAGTTGCGGAATACCGTAGGGAATGTCCTCCTTGATGGCAGCCTTCGGTTTGGAAACCTTCTCCCGTACTCGCGTTCTGCCGCTGCAGCATTACCATCGCAAAAGCCATAAATAAATATCATATCAACTAACTCTTGTCCCGTAAACTCTTCCATTTTTTTCGCTTAGAACTATTAAATTGGCAATCGGGTTGACAATACTTTGACATAAGAATACCTTGATAATTTTGTTTAAATTACTATGAAATTGACCAAAGTGGGATTAATTCAAGAGCGATTTTCTCAGAAACCGTTAAAGATAACGATTTGAAACAAGAGTACCTTTTTAACGTAAAACAGTTCGGGAAAACGGAATTTGCTGTCCAATTTGTTAAAAAGTCAAAGATGAAAAAGTTATACACGCAAAGTACCAAGCCCCCCCTCCCCCCGTACCCACCCCAATGGACCTTGTGGAAATAAATGGATTAGTCCATTAAATTGCTCATCAAAATTTAGCTGTGTATACCAAATTTCATTCATTTATCACAACGCGATTGAGAGATATTGCAAAAAAATGATTTCCATTCCTCCCTCTTCAATGGGTCCCTGTGCCCTTAGGAAGCATTTCCGGACCCGTGTCCATACGAACTTTTTTACTTAGTTTTGATCATAGAATCGGCCTGTTCAGGGTTGGCAGCTAATTATGAGACACCCTGTCACCATGGTACAATGAAGTATTTTACATAGAGAAATAAAAATAAGTTAAACGGAAATTAGTATCAGAATTATTATCTTTATTTACAAAATTTATTATGTTTGATCCAAATTCATTTAGTCATTTTTCTAAGCAGATCATATACTTGCTAAAAATTATACGCTTCTGCCACATGAGAGAAATATGGTAGATTTTTGCAAATCCAGCCATCTTTTTTTATAAGATATCAGATAATTCTAATATGACTGGGATTAAATGAAAGAACCAAGATTACATGTACGCAAGTAAAATATATCTTCTTTCCAAATTAGCACAAAAAAATGGCCTGATGACATTTTTTATTGCTGAGAAAGAAGGTACCACAGAAGAAATATCCAATAAAACCTCTCACTGTATATTTTAATACCGCATAAAACTGGAAACAGAAACTGAGTTTTGACTCCTCCAGTAGCGAACTTTAATGCAAGTATCATGTCTCACATAGACCATCTTGATCTTTAGTCCAAGCATTATAGAGAAATGCTTACAGAAATTATTACCTGGACAAAAAAAATATGACCGCATAGAAAATTAAATTTTAAATTGAGTTTCTTGTTCTTTAAACTCGATCCAATATGGCGAACATGGTTAAAAAAAATCGCAAAGTTGAAAAAAACGGTTTTTCTAAAATAACTAAAAAAATATAGCACGGATTGAAAAATTTTAAATGAGAAAGTTGTAGGTTTTAAAAAGATCTATCGACTGATTTTTTGAAAGTATCGATTGCTTTGTTACTTTTCGAGATATATCGAAAAAACCGTTAAAAATCTTCTCTTTTCTCTTCTTCTATAACTCGTTTACATTTACGTGCCCATATTTGCTATTTACTGCAAGCATAGCCCGCGGCAAGCCAAAAAAGTACATTTTTGAAAAATTTAAAAATATTAATTATTTTTCGAGATATATCGATTTTTTGAAAAAAAGGCGCTCTCGAAAATTGGCTAGATCTTCTCAGCGGATAGCCCTACAGTAACGATTTTCGGTTTATTTTCTTCGTAAAGAGTTATATTATCATGCTGTTAAAAAATGTTGACGATTTTATTAATTTTAAGGATCAAAAAATGACTGAAAAAGTTGCACTTTTTTTGGGTATGTTTTTTTCAAATAACTATTTCAATTTTTATTATTTTTTTGTACTTAATCTGGGGTAGCTAAACACGAATATTATAGCATTTTCGCCTTAGAAGCAAAATAGACCCGTAAATGTTTAGTTTTCTTTCTTTAAAAGTCATTTTCATAAAATAAAAATTGAAATAGTAATTTGAAAAAAACATACCCAAAAAAGTGCAACTTATTCAAAGTCATTTTTTGATCCTTAAAATTAATAAAATCGTCAACATTTTTTAACAGCATGATAATATAACTCTTTACGAAGAAAATAAACCGAAAATCGTTACTGTAGGGCTATCCGCTGAGAAGATCTAGCCAATTTTCGAGAGCGCCTTTTTTTCAAAAAATCGATATATCTCGAAAAATAATTAATATTTTTAAATTTTTCAAAAATGTACTTTTTTGGCTTGCCGCGGGCTATGCTTGCAGTAAATAGCAAATATGGGCACGTAAATGTAAACGAGTTATAGAAGAAGAGAAAAGAGAAGATTTTTAACGGTTTTTTCGATATATCTCGAAAAGTAACAAAGCAATCGATACTTTCAAAAAATCAGTCGATAGATCTTTTTAAAACCTACAACTTTCTCATTTAAAATTTTTCAATCCGTGCTATATTTTTTTAGTTATTTTAGAAAAACCATTTTTTTCAACTTTGCAATTTTTTTTAACCATGTTCGCCATATTGGATCGAGTTTAAAGAACCAGAAACTCAATTTAAAATTTAATTTTCTATACGGTCATATTTTTTTTGTCCAGGTAATAATTTCTGCAAATTTAACATTAATCCGTGACAGAATGCTTGGACTACTTTCAATATATCATTGATTTAGTATATAACTTTCAATCAAAGCGTATACAGGATAAAGCCATCAATACTACGATATCCTGTCATCTTCTATATCATTAGTATGCATACACCTAACGACACATTTTTCTCTCCGTGTAGTTTGAAGCATAATAAGACCTGATACACAATATCTACCTTCACCTTCTGAGATTTATGTTCAGCTAACTCTTCTCCAAATTTACAGTCACGCAAATCTACGTTAACTGACTAATTGTAAGGATTTTTCAAACTGAATGTAATAATATTGATCTCAAAAATGTAAGACATAGACAAATTGAAATTGGAATAAAAAATACTAATAAATAATTTCTCGAAAACGAATTCAAAAGCATATTAAATATTCTAAAATATCATATTTTCATTACTTATGTTAACCTTCTTCAACATATTTGTTTTAAATAAATACATACAAACTAATATTTGGATTCCTCAATCTCTTTCGAGTTCAATGTTTTTTTTTTAATTTTTAGTGTCATATCTATCCAAAGTAATTATATTTGTATTTTATATTAAGATACTTCCATAAACTGGCAATGATAAAGTAAATAAGGAGATAGCACTATTATAATATCACATCCGACGCAAAACATCTTCTATTCTAGTAGATAAGACTAACGGCGACTCACCACAGAAATTACGGAAATGAGAAAAGACATAAAGTTACTCAAATGGGTCGCACTTTCCCATACTGTTATAATATATATTCAACTTCTTATTGAAAGTGCAGTGCTTTGTGAGATTACACTTGTTACTTCAAATATAGAAATACAATATTTTTTTGTTCAAGGTATTTAGGATCTGCATGGAGTCACATGGGGACTTTGTCTCCGCTGTACCTCTGGTGACCTATAAATACTCCCAACATTGGTTTGTTATAGAAATACAGCCCACAGTGTAGTTACAAGATTAAAATTAAAACAAATAACTAATGATTGCATGTTAACAATTGTAAAAATTAAATTGACTTCACGTAGTGACTTCACTTTTTGATTTAAAGTTGGTCTATTTTTAATCAAATACATTCAACGAATTAATTATTATCTGTGGGTTGCGTTATAATACATTTGATTATATTTTTTTGTATACAACGTAATTTGTTAAAAAACTATTATCTATTACAGTAGTATCTATTACACTTTGGGGCTGGATCAAAACTGCATTGCGGGTGCATAAAGTGCATCTTGGAGTGCATACATTTTTCCGCATTTTCTAAAAATAGTAAAAATTGACTAAAAGTTGTAGAAATTTGTGTGCACGGGTTTTCGGGGTCGGGGATTCCGAATCTAACCCTGAAAAATACGCCCGACGGCCCTGAGGCCCCCCAGGGAAGCAAGGGGGGGGGCATTCTGTAGAACATCGAATAGCTGAGTAATTGCCTTCTAAATTTCCACTCGGGGGTTTTTGGGGTCGGGGATTTCGATTCTGACACTGAAAAGTATGCCCGACGCCCCTGGGGCCCCCAGGGGGGCAAGGGGGGGCCTTTGTAAAACATCGAATAGCTGAGTCATTGCCTTCTAAATTTCCACTCGGGGGTTTTTGGGGTCGGAGATTCCGATTCTGACACTGAAAAGTATGCCTGACGGCCATGGGGTGGGCTTTCTGGAAAACATCGAAAGGCACATCAGATTTTTGCAATAAAACTGCTCCACCTGCTTACCAACCATGATCTTGTAGGCTCATCTTTACAGTATAACACACGTAAATTTACAGAGATTATACAAGAAGGGTAAGAAAAACTAACAGGAAATTAATGAGTCGAAAAGAATCCCCTTTATTCTGAGAACCAATTTTCTTTTTATTTGCAAGGCAATTAGTGAGACAACTACTCTCATATGTTTATCTAACACTTTCACTATCAATCACAATTTTCATCATCAGTACTGTCATCACTGTCTCCATCACTATCATCTATTACATTTTCGACTATTTCAGGATTGGAACAGTTGGTTCCAAAATAATTTGTACATGCAATTGTGCATGTAATTCCATGCTTCCTGCACCCACAAGATCTACATTGTCGATAATCGGATTTTGTCGCCTAATTGTTATGCATTATCCGCAGTCGCACGGGCCCAAGAGATTCTTTTGAAAATCCATGATCCATGAAATATTCTTCAGTTTTAAGGAAGATTTCTTTGATTTAACGAAATGTGTCTCTTGGAAACGGATTGTCCAGGATTTCTCCAATTCTACGACAATTTTTCTCAGTGATAGACAAGCTAAGATTAATGGATATTTTCCAGTGTCAGATTCGGAATCCCCGACACCGAAAACCCCCGAGTAGAAATTTAGAAGCTATTCGATGTTTTACAGAAGCCCCCCCTTGCCCCCTTGGGGTGCCCCAGGGGCGTTGGGCATACTTTTCAGTGTCAGAATCGAAATCCCTGACCCCAAAAACCCCCGAGTGGGGATTTAGAAGGCAATTACTCAGCTATTCGATGTTTTACAGAAGGCCCCCCGCTTACCCCCCTGGGGGGGCCCAGGGCACTCGGGCATATTTTTCAGGGTCAGAATCGAAATCCCCGACCCCAAAAACCCCCGAGTGGAAATTTAGAAAGCAATTACTCAGCTATTCGATGTTTTACAGAAGGCCCCCCCCTTGTTTCTACAACTTTTAGTCAATTTTTACTAGGGTAAAATAGGGTGAGATGGCCAAGCGGGGGAGATGGCCAACAGTCAAAACTTAATTCAGCATTCGATATATGGCACTGTATGTCCTATATGGCATTATATGTGAGCAACTGAATACGAGCATTGTGTTTTAATATGCGTCAAAGTGATATTTAAGCACTAAGAGAAGAAAAACATTATTGTGCCGCTAACAATTTTTATGTCCATTGCATAATAGGTGACATTGTGAACATATAAGCGGAAATATATTGTTGGTTTCTACAAATTAGGTGAGTACAATATTTATTAATGCATTCTAACTTCTAATAGCCGTTACAAGTCTGCTATGAGTTTTATATGACGTATTGGCCATCTCTCCCTGGTATTTGGTATAGATGGCCTCCAACTGGAAGGGATAGATGGCCATATATCTTTTTCATCTGTTTATTCATGAATTAATTAAATTTCAAATTTATTGCAGAAAAATGCCAACAAACTATAAAAGAAAATATTCAAACCGTGGAAATTATACTGAAGAAAATCTGAAGTGAGCAATTGAAGCTGTCAGAAATGGTTGTTCTATAAACGGTGCCTCACAAAATTATGGTATTCCTAGAAAAACGCTTGAAAGAAAATATGCAAGAGATGATTCCATAAAAATTGCTCTTCTTTCCTAAACACTTGCCAAGAGTGCGGCAAAATCGAGTTTAAAAAAAGCATAATAAGTAAGCATAATTGAATAACAATTTATTTTTTCATTATAACATTTTTTATTGTCACATTTTGTTATGTTAATACCATTTATATTATAAGGCCATCTCTCCCATATGGCATTGGCTAACTCACCCAGCTGAATAGGGATAGATGGCCAAATGCAAGTTTTTATATAAAAAATAAATGGTTATCTACTTCCCAAAATGTTGGCCATCTCTCCCTACTTTACCCTATTTTTAAAAAATCCGGAAAAATTGATGCACTCCAAAATGCAGTTTATGCACCCGCAATGCAATTTCGATCCAGCCTCAAAGTGTAATAGATAGACTTTTTTCTGATATTTTTCCGAAGACAATGCCGAAAACCGCAACACGATCGGTTCATCAGAAAAAAATTCCGTATTCTGGGTGATTTTGGTCTAACTTGCCTGGACTATACAGAATCCCAAAGCGGTTATGGTGTTGTGCGGCATTCATTATTTTAAATTAATTTTTCACAAAATTAAAAAAATGAACAAACCTCTTTGTAATATGACACATTAAAAATAAAAATGGACGTGTTTCAAGAGTTTAGTCACAAAACTTTATTTATTAAGTTACAGAATTTATTCCAGTTAAATTTCCCCCTCTGTATAACTTAGCTGTACCTCTCAGTGTGCGTGCTGAAACAGGAAAACATGTATTTGTTTTTTCTCGGTGTTGCTGGCCATTATCATCGTTGTTTTGTTCTCTGCTTCATTAAGTTTTTGGGCTAACTGATCATGAATATATGTCCTGTGGTTTTGCTTATTAAGGGTAGGACATTCGAGACTACTGGAGGTAGCCTCCCAACGGCTGGGTAAGTTACAATGTGAAGACATAGATAACTGCTATGAAGTTACGTGCTATCTCTCTCGCCGAATGTAATTGGCTGATCCTGTTAGATACCAAAGAGATAACATGTACCTTCATAGCCAGCTATCTCTTTCTATCTATCCTTTAGAATGTTCTCCACAGGCATAGAAAATACTAGGCGGATTAGATGCTAAATTGATGAAAAAAAGAATATTATTGCAAATTTTTCAAAAATATTGATATATCACAAGTAAAAGAATGATATATAATGCAACTATATAGTAAATGTTGAAATTCTTTCAACGAATTCAGAAGCTATATTTAATTTTTCTGATTCTGTTTGCCTGTCATATGGAACTCTCAGTATACTTTTAGTACTTATTTCCCTCTAAATAAGTACAAGAGCAGTTTTAACGCATAGAAAAGTAACAAATACGCTTGGATTTGAATCGTGTACATTGGCCAGAGACTGTTCTGGTTATAGAACGACAAGACATCAAAGACGATGTTCTATCCCGTTATATGTTAGCTCCACTAAGTCTCAGGGACTGCTCTAGCCTCTCCGAATTTGGACGATTCATGTCTGTTGACGTGCTTGGAATCTGACTGTTACTTTAGATTTATATAAGCCAATTATCGTGTCTTAACTCAAATTACGTGGCATTTCTGGGTTTTCCACTAGTAGCGGGTCTGCAAACGCCTTCGTAGAACAGATTCGAAAGTTCGATACACTCGGGACTTGGAATACGACAATAGATGTAATTATTCGTTTCTACAGGACTGAAAACTTCAAAATGATGTTATAATTATATCCACAGGAATGAAAACTTCAAAATGCTGTTATAATTATATCCGATTGTCAATAAAAATCGTACATAACATTTAACGTCAAAATAATTCTGGGAATATTTCTAAATAAACTGAAAACAATGCAGATATTATCTAATCGTGCAAAAGATAATATAAATTAGTTTCTTACGTATATAACGGTTCTTAAGTGCTTAACAGAATCTCGGAAACCTTTCACGGGCACTTCTCATATTAAGAACAGATCGCAAGAAAATATAAAAATTCGATTTTGGTTATAAGAGTTACGTAAACAACTACCTAAGGAAGTCTGTAAGCTTCTTAAAAGCCCACTTTTTAGCGTAGGAGGACGTCGGTCCTGCACGATTGCTGAATTTAATGAAGAGAGTGACGCTGTGTAGATGCCAACCATCTAACAGGATGTAAAATCCTAAGTTCTAAGTCTGTGCGATGTCAAACGCATTAATGCTCCTTTGCCTACGACAATGTGGCGTTCGGAAAATTTTCCAGATTAGGAGTGCCGATTGTTTACATAAACACGAATGAGGTCACCTTCTGGCGTCAGTAATTGGCCTTGAAAGTAAAATGGACTGACTTTAATTTAATTACATGATAATGACGTTTGAATTATAGTGTCGCAATTAATAAAACACGCGCAATGTTAATTGTTGAATGTTCTATAATTATAGGTATTTTAAACCACTTGACCTAAATTAAATGTTCGGAAAAATTTGCTACTAAGGTTGGATTTTCTGACATTCTGATAAATTAATTATCTCCCAGTTAAATCTGTCTCATAAATACATCTGTATAAGAAAGTGATAGACACAAATTTACCTTATTAAAATCTGCCAGCTGAAGGAGCTAGCCTTTTTAGAGTATTAATATAGGTTTAGATTTTAGTGTAAGTACCTACCTACATATATATTTTAATCTTTTTATTGTATTATTTTTATAACAATAATTGTTGCCTATTAAATTTATGTAATAGTTTAACATGGAATATGAAAAATTGTATTTTATTAATTTATTAAACAATTTTAAATGTTATATTTTGTTGAATTTGCATCTAATTAAATATACTAGACAGCAATGTAAATTTAGTGGAACTATTTTCATAGATTGCGTGATTAGTTATTAATTTCTAATACATTTCTTGCAACAAGGCTGTCTATTTGAAGAACAATCGTCCCACCAAACATAACTGTCTCGATACTTTTTTACTTTTTGGCTTCAGTCATGTAGTCCTTGGAATGTTTAAGAAATTAATTAAAAAAAATACAATTACATGTCATATGGGACTTCTAAATTATATTTTTTGTTTTAAATGGAATATTTTGTTTTTTTTTAAGATAACCCGTATTTCTAATTTCATAAATTAAAATATATCGTATATTTGCTGCAGTAATTTTTTTCTGGAAAATACATTTTAATTCGTATCGGCGCTATGGGTATTTTAATTTGCACCAACACCTTTGTCACTAACATTCAATTTAAACTTAAGGTAAATAAATTTAAGAATTGTTTTATACAGGGTGAATCACAACTTATCCTAAAAAAATTTGGAAATAGATGCGGCATGAGAAATGGAGTCAATATCGTAAAAACATTTTTTGTAAAATCCTTATAGTTTCCGAGAAAAAAAATATTGTTATAGTTATAGTACATTCAACCACTACATAGCTGGACAACTGTAGTTTCTAGCGTTCTTCGCAATACGCGTGGAGAACCACGTGGCCTCAGCGACTCCGAATACTAAAATCCGATTTTGCAATCGTCGTTGCGATAGTGTTTACCTGTTTTCTGTGGTGTTTACAATAGTTTTTTAGTAGTTAGTGTTAAAAATTGTTTGCGTGTATAGCAACTCGGAGTTGATGGATATCATTTTAATTTATTGTGAAGCACTTGTATTATAATGAAACAAGACAGCATTTGTGTTAGTTCGTGGAAACTGAGTAAGACGGACCCAAATGTCTTTACACGTTGGTGGATAAAATTTTGAACAATTGTTGTTATAACATCGGGTATGTCAAATGAGTTTATTATTTAAAAACAAATTAATTTTATTAATTAATAATAACAATAAAGTCAAAATCAGTTGAATTTGCCGATATAAAATGGGTTATATAAAATTATATTTATTTCTTTCCTTGCGAGTTTTTTGCCCATTTTTTTATCACATCGCCATGCCGGTCGCATTGTTCCAGGTCAGGTTTTACAGTGGACCGTGGAGTATCCAGTGCCGTGCAGAAGTGTATTTTTAAATCATTTTCGAACTACCCTTTTTGATTTTTTCATTACAAAATTGTATTTGTAAGGGTTCCCTGTACATCCAGAATTTTTTTTTGAGTTAGTTCTGAATCACCCTATATGCAGAGTATACCTACTATTTAATACTGCAACATCGTTATGATTTATTGAGTTTTTGTTCAATGTATTTCTTTAATGAAGCTAATAAGGTACCACTTGTAAGGAGAGATCTACATACCGCCATCAAAGGAGGATGAGCATTTTTGAGCCATAGGCGAAGAGAGATGACATGTTTGCTAAATTGTAGGTCTTTTCAAATACTGCACGTCGCTCTCTGGTATTGCCCTAAAAACTCAGTCCTTCCTAAAGTCAACTTGAATATGTTGAAGAGTTTCTAAAAAACATCGAAAAATCGATAAAAAAAATATAATGAATGTCCCTTTTTAAATATCACTTCCGCGCTCTAATAGACCGATTTTCCCAATATAATTCTGGCACATTTTCCTATCCTATTCATCTACATGAGCTTCATTCACGTTTGCTCATTGTCCAAAGTTCATATGAAAATGCACTTCGTCCTTGAGGACGACCTGAAAAAAAGTACTAAATGATTTCCTTTTTTTTACAAAATGCAAAAAGCGTGGATTTCCGAGCTTTTGCCTGACCCTGGTACAATTTGTTTATAACGCTGTTTTGCACGTTCTACGTTTTATAATTAAACAATTAGTTCCAAAAAAGCAAACGAAATTAACAACAACGACTTCACGGTCAATCGAATCAATACTTGGCATACACGTTGGTCATTGGATTGACCGTCTTTTCCATAAATTTCATCAACATCCATCGTTTTTTGAAATAGTTATACGCAATTTTCGAAAACTTGCAGGTAATTTAATTGACTACAACATAAAATAACTAATATTCCGATAGATTGTCTAGATTTTCGTGCCACTTATTTGCAATTTGTCAACATCTTTCGAATAACTTTTTTGATATTATCATTCTGAATACCCTTCCCCGTCATAAAGTACAGTAAAATGACTACTAATAATTTTTTCAAGTATTCAGGTTTTATGATCTAATTCGACTGGAGGTATAAGTAAAATCTTTAAATAAACTGGCTTGTATATCTATTCATTTATTGACTTTTTAAAGAAATAGTAGTGGAAAATAGGTAGATACACTATTTTCCTAATGTATGGTCATAACCAATTTCCTGATAAGTACAAGCCACTTTTTCAATATTACGTATTTAGTTATATATTTCGTTAAAGCATATAGCACTATTGTTTTCACATAAATAATATGTTTAAAAATATGGACACTGTACATACTTCATAGTAAAAAAAAATTAATATTTGAGACATGTAAATTATACAATTACGTGCTTCCGATTTATTTTAGGGGCAAAGCTGGTTTTCATTAAAAGAAAATTTCATGTAAATGAGGCATATTAAAATTTAATATAATTATATCTAACTCACTTCATAGGAACAACGTATAGCAGTTTTTTGTCAGTGTAAGAGTCGAAGTATATAAAAGGATATTTTTTTAATAAATTTTACGCAGATACGCCTCTTAAATATACAGCATATTTTGTTTAAATCACCCTCGTACTTTTTTTATTTGTTGACTGATTTTAACAAACTTTTTTTATACATAAATATCGTGCTTAGCATGCTCTACTGCGAACATTTTTGTTTAAAAGTTAAAGTACTATTAGCGATTTTTTAATAAAAATCCGAAACACAAATATAATACCTATCAATTTTTGTGAAACGAACACAACATTTTTGTTTTCAGTCAATATTTAAGTATTAACTGCTTACGCGACTTGGTCAGTGTGACCAAAAAATATCCTTTTATAATCAACTGAAATATGCTGCGAATTACTTAGACGTGATAAAAAAAGATCATTAAATCCGGTCAATAAATAAAAATGTTAGGATACTGACTGTTCTTGAATAGAGCATTTCATAAAAATAAAAAAATTCCTTACTTGGACAAAGTACTTTATTCTGATTAGTTCATAGTCCATCATGAACCGAAAAAATTAAACCAGAAAATAAAACAAATCGCGCTATTATACCTTTAAAAGATTTATCCTAAATTCTAACGCTTTCCTTATCAGTTGATTAATTGATTTTGTCTCAGATGCTTCAGTGTAATACATTTCAGAAGAAGGCTCACAATGAAACATCGGAATAAAATTAACGGAAATCCTAACTGATTGAAAAGACAAGTTTTAAATGGAAAACCGTGTTAGGGGGCTTTTAATTTACTGAAATTGCTGCCAAGGTTAATACGAATGACAATGTAATTGTATAAATTATAGAGGAAGAAATATGTCATGAATTGAACCAAAAATAACTGTTGATAAAGAAAAATTTATTTGCATAAAAACTTATATAATATAATAATTTGCAGATGGTAAATTGGAAAATATACTTATTGTGTTTTATAAAAAGGATACAATCGCAGGTCTTTTTCCAGAAGTGTAAAATACACATGGAAAGAAAGCTCTCTAAATAAGGATTTCAGAACTGGGATTAGTTTTAAGAATAATATGCATATAAAAGTACAATTTGTAAAAATTTGACATATACTGGAAAACTCAAGAAAGTTCTAGCATTTTCTGCGACTGTTATACTTTTTATACAAAAACTTCTATACATATAAACCAAGTGACAGACAGATGAAGTTCAGTCAGTCCAAGCTCAGTAACTCAGGGCCAGTCCATTTCCAAGTTCAGAGCACAGGGGCAGTTTAAATCACATCGAAGTAAACTAAAGATCCAAACAGTGCTCAAATAAAATAAACTGAAGTGTCGATCGTAACAAGGAAGGTTACCTGAGAAAGATCCTGTAAAGCAGGAATAAGGCCATAAAAAAAGCCCAAAAGCAAACAAAAAGGTTTTGAATGTGAAATTCAAGAGCGAATGTGACAGACGAGGCTGTCAGTTGTCAAATCAAGCCTGAAGTTTAACAATAAAGAACTCCCTCAAGGACTGCAACTCTCAAGTTAGACAAGTTTGATGGTAATTTCCTAAACTCAGTCAACCATATACTTACTAGGTGATCTGGAGAAAAGAATAAATCGCAAGGACGTCATCCAAAAACAAAAAAGAATAAACACATGGGACAAAAGACAAATGTTAAACGGTAAGTTTTAAATCAATTTTATAAATTGTAAACTTAGATTAAAAAGTAGCTAGAGGTTAGGGTTTTTTCTTTATGGTGGTGTTTTTCCCGTAGGTACTCTTGCTAACAACAATGTTTATTGCAAATTGCAAATAAGTTGCAAGATCTAGACGACCTATCGGATAATTACTCATTTTATGCAGTAGGCAATTAAATTACCTACAATTTAAAGCATCTAAAGTCATATTTCACCAATTTGTTTTTTTGCAACTAATTATTTAATTACTAAACGTTAATTTTAGAAGTTAATTGATCCAAAGAAACGTATCGAAAAAAAATTCAGAAAGTTGGAATTAAGTAGCTCTGTACAACTAACAGAGTAGGACGTGGAAAACAGCGTTATAAACAAATTGTCCCAGGGCCAGGCAAAAGCCGCTCGGGAATTCGCTCTTTTTACATGAAAAATATCATATTTTTAGGGAAATTTAAAAAAAGAGACCTACGCCTCTTTTCCCAAGAGATTTTAGAGACAATTAAAGAATGGGTTCAACGTTTATTTTCAGAAAGTTTTATATTGATAGTTCATGTAATAAACAATGCAAAAGTCTTTAAATCATGTAGGGGTAAAACTTGATCCTTGGTCACAAACTAGTCCAACAGGTAACCCATAATGCAAACCGACCAGACCAACATTTGCTGAATCATTGTAGCACTGAGAGTTCGTGGCCAGACGCATTCGTACCATAACCAGACTATAAACCGCAACAACAGCCCCTCCTTGGCACTGCAGCGAACGTTCGGACTATATCACATGCAGCTAACAGCCCTAGGATACCCAACACCTCAGAACAAGACCGTATCATCACAACTACCGACGACGCTTCATAGCAACGCACAATAAAATAATTTACTTTGTTACTCATTTTCACAAATGATTAATTTAAACAGTACAAAACAGTCAAATATATAATCCGCCAATACAATAACTTCAATTCTAGTCCTCTTATTAACACTGTATTTAAAAGCACATACACACACACTCTTCACGTTCTTTTATAAAAATTGGGTCAGTCATAATATAAGAGTCACACCAAAATTATAAATCAAGAACTTCCCTTAAAAATTCTAAGGAAACAGAGTAGGTACGTAAAAAAATTGACGTAGATAAATTACTAAATAAAAAGTTCTCAATATTTTTTTCAAAGAGACTTTTTGATTGATAAATTTTCATCTTGATTCATCAACAAAGCAATGCTATTTATATTTCATTTTAGTCTGTTTTATTTCTGCAAAACAAACGTACAGGAACATAATATAATATACAATATTAAGGAAGAAGGAAAAAATGCTAAAAGCAAATATTTCTTTTCTTTTCTTGAATATTGGCAATCAGGAAGACAATATTACAGAGGTGCCCAAGTACATACTACGCCATTTTATGAGACATTATCCACAGAGATGGAGTTATGAACTTAATATTATATTTTACGTCTCCATATCTTTCATTATGTTAACCGGAGTAGCGTTGGCGGTTTAAGATGAGAACGTCAATAATATTTAAGGGTAAGAAAGCGAAAGTGACACCCGACTTAACTGAACCTAAGGTGAGGGAGATGTCGCCAGTTACTGAACTTTATGGAAATGGCAAAGTGAAAAATCGCCAGCATATTTTCTAGAGTTTTTCAACCTGTATTGCAAAGTATCTAAAATATTCATTTATCTATAAAATGAATTACCCATCAATTTTATTTAATAAATTTACTATTATTCTGAATGAACTTTGAAAATTTATTTTCGATAGCACACATGCACGTAGAAATTTAATTTTGAAAGAAAAAATTATAAACATAAATTGTGAGTAATTGTCCAGTAGGCAGAGGTTCAGAAGTAGTAATTTTCTACTTTGTTTTACAAATTGGATATAAATATATTTTTTGCACACTCAGATTATTTGACACCTTTACTAAATTTGTTGAGACATTTGTAAGTGACGTTTACAAATTAGCGATCAGGAGGCGGTAACTAATCTAATAAAGGTAGAATTTTAAAAATCAATTTTTATTAACGACAAAATTAAAATTACGATTTGAATAATTATTAAAATTTATTGGAACAATAGAATTCGGATTCTCTTCTGATGAACCCTATAATTGCTGCACATTTTGTAATAACACTCTGGGCTGCGATATCACTTTCTGCCACCGTAGAATGTCCATATAAAATCTGGTCTGAAAATTTATTTTTATTTTCCATAGTCCCTTAGCTACATAAAGAGGTTAAATATCACCCAAAGTGCTTTTTATGTATTTGATGTACTAATAGAACAACACATTAAAATACACGCCTGTCACCTAATAAGGAAAACATGTTATTAACAGTTTACGTCGCCAAGAATGCCTATTTTTCTTCAATACCTCGGCTCTGCGTTTAAATGAAATTTTGTACAAGACAGAGTAGCTCCATTTTTTTTATTGCAGAAATAATATTGCAAATTAATTAAAAAATGGCAAAAATTGATGTCTCTTAAAATTGTTGTCAATTTTCTAAAAATTAATTAAACTTCATGAAACTTTCGGAAAATACCCTTCAATTCACGTAACCCCGATACCCGGTATTGGACAGATTAGTCGTTCCCAAGTTATTGACAATTACGTGGCATATTTCCAGGAAATTTGGAATGATGGTATGATTTTTCTGGATCTTGCGTCTTTACGAAATATGGCGAGGATATAAGGCTAAAAAAATATTTGGGTCATTTATTTGATGTTATATAAAATGACAAACAATGTGCAACGTTTTAATTACTATGAAATGAAGTCAATTTCATAACTCTACAGTTACTTAAAGGAGAAAACTGACATATCTTGAATTTATAATACATGCAATAGCAGTAAAACTATGTACCTAAAGAGAGTTTAAAAATCTTAATAATATACTGGATCATTTGTTAGACCAAAAATTATTTCCTATACAATATTTGAACAGTTTGCTCAAATTCTCAAATTTTTGTTGGAATTATACAGGGTGTCTGTAAATAAGTACGGAATATTTTCGTGAGTGTTTGCTGAAGTAATTATTTCAAAGATGTTGACTCGAAATTTGATAGTTCTATTTTATTTAGAAATATTGACTGCAACCTATTAGATAACGTATCAATAGAAATTAAAAATGCACAACTTGCAATAAAATATGTTTCATTTTTTTCCTCAAAAATGGTACATCCTACAAAAAAAAATTGAAGTGACCAATTTCATTCAGAATTGATCGCGGATTTCTAAAAATATATCAGAACGGGAAGAAGTCAGTGGTGTACCATTTTTTTATTTAAAAAGGTTGTGGCATTCTCGCACGAACGCCACTCGTGCAAGTAGAAATATTCGGATCACTCCAAAAAATGCACATTTATCCCTCCAAAACGTTTTTCAAATTTCGAGACAATATCTTTAAAACTCTTTGAAACAATTATAAACATAAATTTAAAATTAAAATTTAAATACTCTGTATCTCGGAAACGAAGCATATTTCGACCTACGTTTATATGAACTTTGTTTCACAAAATAACGTTGGCAACCTCCCTCTAATATATTTATTATTTACATACACCCTGTATACGTTTGACTGACATTCTCAAACACTCGGCAATTCTCGGACCAATCTCAAAAAAATTAATTAGAAAAGTTCATATCAAAAATTCACTCTGTATGCGATTTTGTTATTGTAAATAGGAATTTTAGAAGTAGATACATGGGGAATGAAAACTGTGTTTGACTGTTTGATATTTTTCTCACACTTTTTGAATTTTGACTAAAACTGAAAATTCATCATATAAAAATACGTTTAATGTTTAATACTGTCATTTTTATTTACAGGGCAGTATTTCATCAGTTATTGCTATTATAACTAAAAAAAATTTAATAAAAATTCCATGTTTGTTTTAGATACGTTTTTGAATTTATAAGATAAATTTATATATGCAATAAGGAAACGGAAAACTCTAAAATAAAATTAAAAAACTAAAACTACACAAAAGACGAATTGAGAAACCAAACGAAAAAACAGGTAAGTTATAAGGCCCGGTACTTTGGATCTCGATTAAGGTTTGATTAACTATCGGGCAATTAGATTGTGATTATACTTTATAAAATAAATCAGTATATGTACAATCTAATCACCTGATCAGTTAGTCAGGCTTTAACGGCTCAAAGTATCGGACCTAAAAGTTACAACAGATCTTCAAAATGAAACCCTGTTGCCCCTATACATTTTTGTCCAACTGTTAAATGTGTTATTGATCTACGAGTCGTCAAAGGATTGGTTCTAATATGGTTACAATAATTAATAATTCGGGAATGTGGCATTTTCTCGTTGATGTAATTAAAAACTAATTCAACTAAAGCATGACAAAAATGTGAAACACAAAATATCTATTCTTCCACTTTTAGAATTCTAACTTACATTAAAAAAGTCGCATACAGACTGAATTTTTTTATGTGAACTCAAATTAATTTTTTAAGACCGATATTGGAACTTCTGAATGTTTGGTAATGCCAGTCGTATGCCAGCCAACTTTATAATATTTCCAAAACATTAGAGATTTTGAACAAATCGTTCAGATATTGTATCGAAAACAATTTTTGGTCTGAATCTACAAATGACCCTGTATATTAACAAACCAGGGCAATATACACTTTGATGGTCATCATGTAAAATGTAGTTGGGCGAATGCGAACTCCGCCTCTTGTATCATTTGGTTATGATATACAGGGTGGCCTCGAGGTAATGGGCCAAAATTCATGGATGGATTCTCGAAGCAAAAATATTGCGATTTAGCCGAACTTACCTTAGTCCAAAAGTTGATAGTTAAAGTGATACAGGGTGTTAAATGTAAAATATTATTTTAGTTTATTTCCATTTATTTTTTAATTAATGCAAATATCTACACAAAATTTTGGGGTTTGGGGTTCTTTGGATAGAGGAATTGAAATTTGTTCACATTTTGGTAATACTTCATAGAGGGCGCCAGCTGTCGTAGATTGAATGTATGTATTGAATACGACATAACTTTTGTGTACTTTAATATATCTCATCTTTGGTATCAAATTCCTATTTTCCAACTTTTTTACACAAAAGAGGTATATTTTATGAAAGTAGCTGTCTCGCACCGTTTCCGAGATATTTGGCTTTGAAACTTCCATTGCTAATAGTTGAAATAATTAAAATAATTTAGAAACGTCAAAAACAAGGGTTTATTGAGAATTAAAAATTGTAATGATCAGTAAAATAGTAAACATTAGTAAAAATTTGCCTTTTTGACAATAATTGCTCAAAATGTCCACCTCTAACTGCAATACATTTATCAACGCGCTTATTAAAAGATTGTCTTATTTTAAAGTATAAATCCTTAACGCGAAATGACTTTGCAGCATTTAAAACCTGCTGCTAAAGTTCTTCTCATGTATTTCTCCATAAAGAATTGATTTCATGTAACTCCAAAAACGAAAATTTCGGTATTCTATCTTACATTTATGTATATGAGTATACAATTTAAATTGCATGCTAAGATGTAATTTTAATTAGGTACGAATAATACTTAATAGAAATTAGCAAACAAATGACAGCAATAAGCCTAGTGGAAAACGTCAATTATTTGATTTTCGTCCAAATCCTACTTAAGAAACATTACCGCTAAATTAATAATACCTTTAGGTACTTAATTGTATTTTAATGCAACAGCATTGGAAGTTTCAAAGCCAAATATCTCGAAAACGGTACGAGATAGTTACTTTCATAAAATATACCTTTTTCGTGTAAAAAAAGTTGAAAAATAAGAATTTGATAGCAAACATGATATATCTTAAAGTACAAAAAAGTTATGTCGTTTTTAATACATTCAATCTACTGCAGCTAGCGCCCTCTATGAACTTTACCCAAAATGTTAACAGATTTCAATTCCTCTACCCAAAGAATTCTAAACCCCAAAATTTTGTGAGTATATTAGCATTTGTTAAGGAATAAATGAAAAAAAAACTGAAATAATATTTTACATTTACCTGTATCTCTTTAACTATCAACTCTTGGACTATGTTTATGTTCGGCCAAATCGTAATATTTTTTCTTGGGGAATCTATATCCATGAATTTTAGCCCATTACCTCGGGACCACCCTGTATTTAAGTTCTATTTTGTTGTATCTATTACAATGAAAACTTTTACGTTTGGAATTAATTTTAATTATATGCTTTAATTAATTTATTGATTCAAACTAATTATTTTAAATTAAATTATTTTGTGCCATAACATTTATGATATCTATAATTCTTTGGCCTTGCTCACTAACACCACTACCACCTTCAAATGCAATCTCCTCTCTATCGGATTCTTCATATTTTATAAATTCAGTCCAATTCGGAACCTCCGTTTCGCACAACATGAAACTTAATGTCATTAAAGCAATATAAAGTCCAAACTTGGCATATTTTTTCCAATGACACTCTAATAAAGTAAAAGGAAACACCTTTTCCACATCACAGGAGAACTGTATTAGTAACTCAGTAACTGAATCGTGATATATTTTCAAATACTTCTTATAGTCGTGAAGAATGTTGCCAGTGGTACAAACGAAGAAAAAGTATGCTAAATCTAGAACTGGAGAACCAATTTTCGATAACTGCCAGTCGATAAAACAAACCCCGTTTGGTTTTTGAATTTCCTGAGTGCCCTGTAAAAAAATAGAAGTCATATTATGTCACATGCAGCAATATCAATTAGAGCGAAAGTACATTCATGTCCCATCAAGTAATTCTAATTTACTTCCATTTAGCAAGGTACTGAGAGGAAAGAATAGATACAGAAAATTACATTTACATTAGTCTATGTATAATAATTAAAACATCAAAACTATTTCAAAGATAATTACAACAGTGCGCAAACCTATAGAGACAGAAAAACCTATTTACTACCCACATACTCGTTTCTTATATAACTTGAGAGACCAGAGATAACTTTAATGGAATCATTTTTACGATTTAAATGTTTTTCATACGTTTTGCGTAGGTAATAAAAAAAACCTGGCCTGACCTAACGTAACTTATCAGTTTAAATTTAATTAATTAAAGAAAAGGGAGCATACAAGGAGCTTGGCAGAGGTGTGGGATGTATACAGTATGTCCGCGGATTGAGTTTATAAGAGGACAAATAGACCAAAAAGTGAAAGATACGAAAAAAGGCATTCTTGATAAAAGTTTTTGCTACTTTAGAAAATACGAATCACGTAATATTATGAGTAGACATACCTTATTTTGCAAGATCCTAAAAAGGCATTCTTGGTAAAGGTTTTTCCTTGTTTAAATCAATATTTCCATTTAAAATTTTGTCTCCTACCCACAGTCTAGTCTTTCCGCTTCATATCCCTCTTCCAATGTGGTTTGAATGGAAATATTTTATTTTCTTTTAATATCTTGTGAGTATGACTTTTTTCTACAACTGTTTAGCACGATTTCTAAGGGACATCACATAATTTCCTCTAACAGACTAAAACTGTGGTTATGGTCATATTTTTTCTTTTTCTTTCTGAAGTTTAAAACCGAACCAGTTCTTTGAAACTTTTTTATTTTCTTGCATATTGCCATCGAACAAATTGTTCGCTAAATTGTTCCATGAGGTAGCGATATGATACATGACTATCCCTATAATATTTTAAAGACAATGACCATGTCTTTAACGGCCAGTTTCACAATCGTTGGTTATCTTTTTGGTAAGGTAACCTTGACCCAAGAGTTAACTTGTGGTTAAACAATTCAACTGTTTCACAACAGGCATTACAGTCGTCAAGTAAGCCAACCTGGGGTTAAGCTGATTTTTAGAATGTTGTTACGAATTTATTGCAGTAGACAAGTGACAAAATTTAGAAGAATATGAAGAAATAACCTGTAGTGACATATTTTCTGACAGTTTTTAGTACCTGTCTACTAAATTTACGTATTATTTAGCATAATATACTGTGCTTCTTAACTTTTTAGCATGGAAGATAAGTACGAAGTTCAATAATAATAATCCTCACGACTCTACTTGCTATGGCTTTACTAACTCCACAGAAATCTGGAGTGGTTCTTAGAAAAGATCCATTGGCAAACAAATGTATGTCAAAAGTAGCTGTTCTCTGGCATTTTCTACATAAGAAAATAAAAAAGTTAGGTACTGTAATTTTCAAAATACATGTATAGAAATATGGAACATGCACCTTTGCGTACGGTGATTAATAATATCCTGTATTTCTTCTAATAAATTTTCTATTGTACGTGGGGAAAGCCTAAATCTTGTGAAAAAGTATTTTGGGTCATATTCTTCATTGAAAATTCGTGGTTTCCTAACATCTTCACCGCTACTATAAGCATTTACCTCATAATTTTCAAAATTCATTTTTGATTTATATTTTTAATGTCAGTTACCTCTTTATAGGTTAACTTTAACTATAAATCTTCAGGTTAACTTACACCTAAGGTTCTGGTTATCTTTATAATGACATAACCAAGACATTGAAGTTAACCAGATGTCGTGAAACAGCTCACTTGCAGTTAACCTTTGGTAAGAAATTAACTACAAGTTAACCATAGATTGTAAAACTGGGTAGTGTCATTATTATTTGATAAATTAGTAGGTACTCTGATTAGAAGTGTGCTAGAGAATACTTAATTAAATTTTTGACAACGTGACTCTTATTCATTTTTCAAGCAAAAACTTTAATCAAGAATGCTTTTTTCACATCTTGCAAAATAAGGTATGTTACTCTTACGCAAAATAACATATTTGTACTGTTGACCCACCCTGTACAACAAAGTTCGTCATGGTGATACGTATTTTCTAAACAAGCGAAAACTTTTATCAAGAATGACCTTTTTTCGTATCTTTCACTTTTTGGTCCATTTGTCCTCTTGTAAACTCAATCCGCGGACATACCGTAGAATAGACATTGTAAAAGCGTAAAAAACAATTTTAAATTGTTATAATCTTTGATTACTGTCTCGTCTACACAAAATTTAGGTACATAGATACTTCAGTACAAGATTATAAGTCAAATACAACGTAAGCAAATATATATCTCAGGACCAAAGTGCCTTTGAATTATGTAATAGATGTCATTGCAATAAATTAGTTAAAATATTAATAAAATTAGTTTTAAATAATTTACGTATATTTGATTTATACTTACAATCATACGTACATAATTTACACCATTTATTGTGAAATAATTATAGTCACAGAAAATTATTAAATGTGTTTTCCTGGTGGACATTTAGATGTGGATGAAAGTATTTTGAAAGAGCAAAACAGTAAATGGATAAGATCAGTTTTGGAGGACGCACTGAGGAGCAGTAAGAAACGATTGCAGAGGGCAGAGGGCTTTTATTTAAAAGTGTCTTCTGCTGTACAGTCCCTGCCCTTTTCCAATAAATTTCAGATGTACTGCCCTATCCTTGTCTCTTCTTAGTTGTCATGTCCTAGGACCCTTGAGGATCTATGCATTCCTAGCTAAAGGCGCAATCTCTCTCTAATTTAATAAAGGATAAGGGTACGATTACGTCTTAAAGGAATGGGATGATTGTGTAAAAAAAGCACAGCATCCGTTGTCCTAACAGAATTATAAGTACAGACTTTCCATCAAATGATAAACCGATAATTTTCTGTCTTTATAAAAAAATCCCATAATAATTGACAGCTCCAAAAATTAGTTTTTAAAGAAACAATTGAATATCACATTTGCAACTTCTTGGTGGAAGTTTTAAATGGCATACTTTGTATTTTTTAATTTTTTGAAGTTGCAAGATTTTATGATTTAACAATATAAATGTCATAATATGTTTGCTTCAGATCTTTTTTTAATTAAGAATTGTCGATATTTTAGACCACTATTCTATCCTTTTCATGTCGTTAACATTAAGTTTAAATTAAATTGTTAAACAAAACAAATTGGGACTTGAAAATATATATACCTACATAAACAGGGTGATCCATTAACGGTATCGAGCGGCTCTATATAGGAAACTAGACGTGCTACGATTATGGGGTAAAAAATCTCTTAACAAATACGACCAAAATACCAATTTAATTTTGGCTTGGACTATGTCAATGTTATTTAGAGAACTAAATAAAGAAGAATGTTCTAGCACAACTTCACTATTTTAGCAATAACTTGAAAACAAAATAATATATCGACTTCTGGTTTGTGTTTCCTTAATAAACGGTCTATCAAGCCATGAAAAAAACTATATCGTTGCATTTAAATTTTTTAGTAAACGGAGACAATTACAAAACTTTTCTCATTAGCGTCGTCTACCGTTGCGCAGGAAAATAATATTTTTATTCCCATATCATAAATATAAATGTTATTAATAGTTCTTTAAAATGAGCCGCCGTTTTTTGAAATCGATTAAGGCATTCAGAAGTTATGACAATTTAAAAATTTCAAGATGGCGTCCTTCATACTGGCGTTGCTATGGTAATAACAAAAAAAAAAGTTCAAACAAAACTTGTGAAGGGTTTAACAGTGTATCTAAAAAATGTATTTGCAACTTAGGTTATATAAGCAAAATTTCGAAAAATCGACAATTTTCTGTAACACTAGCAGTTGCGCCCCCTAGCGGTGAAGTTACGAACTTGAAAATATTTTAAATCAATTTCGTTTGGTCGTATTTGTTAATAGATTTTTTACTCCATAATCGTAGCACGTCTAGTTTTCTATATACAGCCGCTCGATAATGGATCACCCTGTATACAGGGTGATTTCACTTGAAATACAGAAACTGCAGGACTTGATTCATTACCGAAAAATAAGTAGAGTTTGCCCTATAAACTTTTTTCCAGCGCGACTCGGTATTCGAGATACAATGTGTTAAAGATTACAAAAAAATATATATTTTCTGCTGCCATATGTTCATATTGCGCGGACGGAATTGAATGAAATTTTCTATATTCACTTAATTAGCCCTTTTATTGAATATAATTTTAACCTTGTAGCTTTAACCAATGGCGTGCTACTGGAGGTATCGCCCCATTTCCCCAAGAAAAAAATTCGCCACTGGCGTTTTTTTGTAGAAATAATGTTCCATTCAGGTATTGTTACGTAGAATGAATGAAAAATATTTCTTGTTATTTTTTAATAGTAGCAGCAGTTTAGGAGATATTTGGGCTTGTTTTTACGTTTTATTGAATTTTCCGAATTAATTAATCCGTTTATTTGATGAAAACCTCCTGGTTTTAACCAGTGACATGCAACTAATGCATCCGCCAACTTTTCCAGAGAAAAGAATACGCCACTGGCAGCTTTTTATTTCTGGAAAAAATATCAAACTAAATAATAAACATTAGCAAATGGGTCGTGTAAATAATTAAGTAACGAGCCCTACAACAATATAAATTGTCCAAAAGAAGTCCTTCCGCATCGATACACTTTTGACATCTTCTAATCTACATATTTATAGAGGAACTTATCATACCATGATTTTCCCTGAGGAGATTACAATTTTCCTCTATTCTTTGTCACAATTTGTCTCTGTTCATAAGTCCAACAAGGCCTACAGATTCATAAGCAAATAAGCAAAACTAGTTATAAAATACTAAAACGAGTTTAATGTAAAGCCTATTATAATATGAAGATATAACCGAAAATATATTTTTTTAAACTTGAACACCCTATATCTCGAATATCACGCCCCCCCCCCAATGTCAAACAATATACTTACAGCGTTTCTAAGTCCATATCAAAGAGTCTTTGCCCATATCATAACTTCAGGGGATTGTTTTTTGGATCATTTTGAATAAAAAAGCTATAATGAACAAAGGATCTAAGCCAACGAATTTCCGATACAAAATTTTAAAAGTTAAAAAATCAGTTTAAATTAAGTTAATATTAACTAATTAAGTCAAAAGTTCACCGCATTAGTATACAGGGTGTCCCACCAACATGGCAATGCCCCTAGGGCACAACTAACATATCTAGAACTCTCTAGCACTTCCGGTTATACCGGAAGTCGACACCAACTTCGTTATTTTAAATGGGACACCCTATATATTACTACATTTTCAGATTCTACGTGAAATTTGAAGGTCTATTAAATATTCCCTATACCTAGGAGTTACAGATTTTGAAATATTAATTTTTAAAGAAAAAACAGATGCAAGAGTCCGCGGAGATGCTAGAACTCTTTTCAGAAGCGTGATGTCAAGCGGATATTTGGTACCTGTAAAGGGCATCGGTAACACTACATTATGGTATACTAACAAATTAAACTATTTAATACTAGGTATTTCATTTTTGCTGTTATATTTTGATAACTTCAAACAGCTATAACTTTAACTTTGTTAACTTAAATGGAACACCTTGTATTTTTTTACTCTGTTGTATGCAGATTGAAATTTCCTTTTAAGCCATATAAGTATTGTTAGGGTCGCCGTTACTACCTTTAGAGATATTCGCAATTTTCTATTTTTTGGTACTTTTTCTCATATCAGACCTGTTGTCAAATTGGCCATGACCAGAAACAATATAACCAAAATAATAAAAATAAACATTTGTCAAGTTAGTTGTCAAATTATTGTTATGTCTCTAATAGTTTTTGCTGAAAATTTGTAAATTATACTTATGAGGATTATGTATTTTAATTTGTTTGTTATTAATGGAAAAAAGCAGCAGATTCTCTACATGTTCCTGAACTTACTTCGTCACATTTTAAGTGTCCACAGTGTATCAAGACAATTAAATGTATGAAAACTACTGTTCACAAAATTTTAAAAAAGCAACTTCTTCGGCCATTTCATTTAACTGCTGCTCAAGAACTTGAAAATCTAGATTCCAACGCACGTTTACAATTTTGCCGCTGGTTGGTGAATGGCTTCGCAGAAGATAATATGCTTCAAAAATTACAAGGAACAGTGTTGTCAGTTTTCATAATTTGCATGTGTGGAGTGATAAGAATCCTAAAGAAACACGACAATAATGACATTACCTGATAGCCACAGCAATCAACATCTTATTTTCATCGCATACTGAGCTCAAAGTTTTAAATCCGTGACATTGCCACGCAAACCGAACCATACGGATCTGCAAATAATGCCATTTTTCTCAAGAATGGCTTTCTGTAGGCGATTTTCTCAGGAGACAATATTTTTTTTTAATTAAACGACCTTTTCAATGCTGCCCGTTTTTAAAAAAATACGACCACTCTAAAAGTTTTGGCCGCTAAAAGGAGTAGGTAACCGGAGAAAACTATCACCCATCGATCTGACTAAAGCTTTAAGAAATAATACGCCATAATAGTCCAAAAAAATGTGCAAAATTTTAACACGATCGGTAAAAGGGTTATGAAGTTATTAATTAAATTAGTTTTATTTCTGCCAACTTTGAAGGCTTGTAACTCAAAAACCAAAAATATTTAACTTTTTTTCGTAGATCGTATTTATTTATCGTCGTGAATATGCAGTCAAGCGTTGTCGGTGAAATTTGCGGAGACCCTGTATAGTATAACAATATTTAACAATTGCACGAAAGCTTAGGTTAGACCTTTGGTTCGTAAAGGTTTCCTGGTTTAATATGACTCAAAAATATTTTGAAGTTCTCACATAAATTTAGAAAACAACCTGTAATTGTGATTCTGCTAATAAATATTAAAATTTACCCACCTCGTACTTAAACAGCATATTATTACACCAACAGTCAGCATGTGTAACTACCAGTTGTTCATCAAGATTTTGCATGTCTTCCAATAAGAACTTTTCTGCAACATCTGCAAATCTCTTAAATAACTGAGCAGCTGAATCATTACTTTCGACTGCCTTGAAGCCAATTTGCAATACATTGTTTATCATTTCCTTAGATTCCTCGACAGACATTGATCTACCGTAGAAGTCGTCAAGGTTTTCCGTAAGCTTGTCGTACAAATCTGGACTTTTTTCTTTCATAGCTAAAGAAACGGCATGAAATTTTCCGTACTCAGAAAACACTAAAGCTACATGTTCGTCATCCATAGGCACCTTCCTATTCCACATTTTATAACCACTTCCTTTCAAATTTTCTAATATTATATACTCATTATTCTCTTTATCACTGCTTCCATATATCTTTGCATATCCTGTAAATCCATTGATCACATTATTCTCCTTTTGAAAATTTTCAAATTGATTGAGTACGTTGTTATAAATGTAAATTTCTCTTAGGTAAGCATTCCTTACAAACATTTTATGTTCCACATTGTCGGTGGGCTCTGCTTGTTTAAAAATTAGTTCCAGATTATTTCTCTCTCCCTTGAGTGATATATTGAAGAGTGATCCCATATATCCCTCTCCTTTTGGAGTAGCACGTTGTACATCGAAACTGTAAAAACTTTCATTGTGTACGATGGCTTTTAGTACATTTCTTTGATCCTCGGTAAGTTCCGAACTCATATTCACACACAGTAAGAAAAACTGTACCTACGTATATTAAATGTAAATATTAAATAACTGGATTCTGTATTTACGGTTCTGTAAGCCTTAGATTACTGAACCTTATCAAGGATTATAGTAGTTACGCGTCTGCTAATATTTACTCTTTACCACACTTTTCAATTTATTCCATGTGTGCCACTAAAAGAAAACATTCTTGGAACAGAATTAATTTAGTTTTAGTACACTACAACAAACCATGCTTTTTGTCAAGGTTCTTCTGATAAGATTGATATATATTTGTAATTTATCTCGTGATGGTAATAAAAATTTAAGCAGTAATTTCTGGTTGCCTACAGTACTGTAAATTGTTAGGAATTTTGTGACTCTTTAGCTTTAAAAAGAAAAAGGATATAAGAAGCTTGTTCGTTAAATTTTACAAGCAGAATAAATTTAATAAAAATACACTAGAACCGTTTTAAGATTGCCATTACGTCACGGGTATGTCCTAATATCAAAGACAGTCGTTGCGGCCGTGAATTCATTTTTAAACGCGCTAAAAAAAGATACAATGATGGTATAAATGTCTTCACAGTCTCAATCTATCACAGACAACCATTCCAGTATTAGAGTGAAAGAAAATGGAAGACGTTTGTTGGGTATTAATTTTAGATTGTAGTTTGACTAGCGCCTATAAAACAAAACAGAACTGACACTCAGATTAAAAATTTGACAGTTGTTTTCATGGAGACTACACAAGGCGCCCGAACTCCATGTAAACAAAAATCTTACCAAAATAAGAGGGCGCTAGTGTCCCATATGTACCGTTTAGAGAAGGTAGATAAAAATAGCAGTAGTTTTTATTTACTACTATAAAAACAAATTGCAATAATTATTATTGACTTGACTTCTACTTTTTAGGTTAATATACTATCTATACCTTCCCGATATATCTACTCAACTCTTTATAAAATAAAATTGGTTATTTGCTTACTTCGCTTATATTTATTTTGATACATTCACTTCGGGACACATGGAACACTAGCGCCACTCCAACTTCTGCCATTTCTCGGACAAATTTTTTCAAGTTTCCCGTATGAGTTCGTGCTCCTTGTCTAGTCTCCCTGGTTGTTTTGATCGCGTCTTTGTACTAACCATAGACCTTATAAAGTACTGGACTCGCCCAACTGTAATTTTGCCTATATAAACGGCAATCGCTCAGACGTGTGCGAGAGAGAAGGAGCTAGTAAGGGCTTAATAGTCCAAGAGCTAGCTACGTGTGGACTGCACTGATCGACTAGTCAAGATTTTTTGTTAAAAGTTTGTTATCACATTGACAAAGCCAGAGCCCATCAGTCAGAAGTCGCTCCAGAGGCGGAGAGCGTGAACGGGCGGTTAAACGCGTAAAGTTTTGTCAATAAAAAAATAATCGAATATAGTCATGAAAACTGGTACACTTATAGATTTTAAGTGGATAAACACAGAAAAAATATCGTCAGAAGGCTAGGTGGTGGCTTAAGCGCTCTCAGAAGCGATAAAGTAGTAAATTGTGAATTGAAAAATAAATCACAATATATAGTTCTGACATTTTGTTTATTGTTAGTTTATAATGCAAATAGACTATCTGTAAAGTTACAGAAGTTAAAAGTGAGGCTAATAGTCAAAAAAACATTATTTATCACTGCGCGTGCAAATTTTGCCGTGGTTGTTACGCCCGGCGTTTTTGATCTTTTATTGTTAATAAATGATTAAGTACAGTTCTAGCATTTTACGTAGCCAATCTTTATATTATATATGTTTCTTATAACGAAACAACAGAAGTTTACTCAGAGGTTAAGGCTATGCCAGAGCTACATAAGTTTAAGTGGAATCGAATTTTTTTATTTGGTAATATTTGTTTTCACAATGGTTTTAAATTGGTTTTTCTACCGAAATACGCACAGTGCATTTTACTCTGAATCGCAATCTGATGATTCGTCCTGAGTACCATCATCGCTGCTGTACTTTACATCTGTCATTTTTTTTTGTCATTGTAACTGCAATTGAAAACACACACTTTAACACTCGCCATTGTTGGTGGCTTAAAAATTTATCAATACACGAAAAATCTAATGCATAAGCAGTGAACGCTGTTAGAGGTGTGACTGGAGCGAAAATCAGAAGCGAGTTGACGCTTGGTTACTATTTTGAAAACCATGCCAGAATAACGGTCTGACTACACAGGCCGCCAAAAGAAATCCTGTGTTTTTGAGACGTGAACCTACCCTTCTTTAGTAAAATTTTCCACTGAATCCGAAAATGATAAAAAGAAAAATTTATGGACTCTCTCCCACACACCCTCAATTCCCCCCAAACATTTAAATGCTCATCCAACTTACCTTTAGTAAAATTCGCTAAATCCGAAAATTGCAAAAAATTGTGTGGACGTGAGGGATCTCCCCTGCTCATCCGTATCTCTCACTTGTTTCTTTCAAAAATAAAAATAAATACAAATCAGACGTGGCAACCGTTATAACTTTTATAAAATCTGTCGTTAAAACCAAAACTGAATAATATTGATGAACTAAGTTTCTTTTGCTCGTACACTTAACCTCGCCCCCCAGATATCATTTACAAATTACGGTTAGCATCCTAGGACTGATGAAATTTTTCAGTAAAAGCTTACTATTTTTCAAAAGCTCTTAAGTAACATTAAGCTAGTAGCATGAAGGTATTTTCTAAAACGTTTTAGCATTTTAACTTCGCATTCAATTAAAATGCGAGTTCAAGCCCTGGGGCCACATCAAGGCGTCTACCAACCCAGAGTAAGTTATAACCTGGATTTAGAAAATACCTACCTAGCTTAAAGTTACTTAAGAGCTTGAAACATTTTGGAAAACAATAAGCTTTCAATGAAATATGTCATCAATGCTAGGATGCTAACCGTAATTTGAAAATGCTAGCTGGAGGTGAGGTTAAGTGTACGAGCAAAGGGAGATTTTAGTTCAATAATATTTTTTAATTATCGACAGATTTTAGTTATAACGGTTGCCACGTTTGATTTGTATTTATTTTTATTTTTGAAAGAAGAAAGTGAGAGATACAAATGAGTAGAGGGATCCCTCACGTCCAAACAATTTTTTTGCCATTTTCGGATCCAGCGAATTTTACTAAATATAAGTAGATTGTATGACCAGTTTGGATTTTTTTGCATTTTTAGAGAGAATTGAGGGTGTGGGGCAATCCATACGTCCGAACTTTTTTTATGAATTTCGGATTCAGCGAAAAATTTTACTAAGGATGGGTAGGTTGGATAGCCAATTTGGATTTTTTTAATTTTTGATGAGAATGAGAGTATGTGAGAAAAATCCATACGTCAGAAAATTGTCTTTTTATCTGTTTCGGATTCAGCGGGAAATTTTTCTAAAGATAGGTAGGGTCATGTCGCAAAAACAAACAATTTTTTTTTGTCGGCCCGTGCTATTGTCTTGCGCGCTATACTTGACTCTGGCATAGTCTTAACCTCTGACTAAACTTCTGTTGTTTCGTTATAACATAAATATATATGTAAAGATTGGTTATGTAAAATGTCTGAACTATATTTATTCATTTCTTAACAATAAAACAATAAAAACACCGGGGGTAACAGTCAGGGCAAAATTTGCACGCGCGGTGATCAATAATGTTTTTTTGGTTATTAACCTCACTTTTAACTTCTGTAAATTTACAGATAGTCTATTTGCATTATAAACTAATAATAAACAAAATGTCAGAACTATATATTGTGATTTATTTTTCAATTCACAATTTACTACTTTATCGCTTCTGAGAGCGCTTAAGCCACCACCTAGCCTTCTGACAATATTTTTTCTATGTTTATCTACTTAAAATCTATAAGTGTACCAGTTTTCATGACTATATTCGATTATTTTTTTATTGACAAAACTTTACGCGTTTTACCGCCCGCTCACGCTCTCCGCCTCTGCAGCGACTTTTGACTGATGAGCTATGGCTTTGTCAATGTGATAACAAACTTTTAACAAAAAATCATGACTATAGTCGATCAGTGCAGTCCATACGTAGCTATCTCTCCGTCTATAAGCTTCATTCACAGAATGTCGACTGCAGTGAGCTACATTTATTCAACCAATCAGCGAGCTATACTCGATTCCTTACACCTTTTTTCTGTTGGGCCGTATTCAAAGACTATAAAAATAATATAGAGACTAAAAGACAATATAATTAATAATAATAGTAAAAATAATAATAATAATAATAATAATAATAATAATAATAATAATAATAATAATAATTTAATTTATTTGCCCAACAGAGAAAATA
>NW_019417435.1:163079-167008 GCF_000390285.2 Anoplophora glabripennis | reverse complement strand
GTAATACTAATACTAATACTAATACTAATACTAATACTAATACTAATACTAATACTAATACTAATAGTAATAGTAATAGTAATAGTAATAGTAATAATAATAATAATAATAATATAATAACATATATTTCCTGTAGTCAATACAACAATTGAATGGGAATAGTCAAAAGAAAAGTACATAAAGACAAAACTAATATACAACTTAAGATTAACTAACAGAAAGTTGATTAAAAAAATATTCTTCCACAGAATAGAAACATTTATCAACCAAGTATTTTTTTCAGAGCCTTTTTGAACCTATAAACAGAGGTACAAATTTTAATATCATTAGGTAATCTATTAAACATTCGTATACCAAAACAGTTAGGTGAGTTAAAAGACAGATTACACTTACCAAAAGGTATACTAAAATGGCAAGACTGCCTTGTATTAATTGAATGAATCTGATTTCTGTGGACAAACTGATTTTTGTTGACAAAAATATACAGACACATTTCATACAACAAAATAGAAGGCATTGTTAAAATATTGTAACAGACGAATATCCGTCTACAGGATTCCCTAGTTGACATTCCGAACATACACCTAATTACACGTTTTTGAGCAACAAATACATTATCAGCGTGGCAAGATGGCCCCCAAAAACAGATACCATATCGCAAACTCGATTCTACCTGGCAGTAATATAGTTTCAATAACTGATCAATGGGTCAGGACTTTTCTGATATTTCGAATACTTCATTACTAATTCGTTACAGTAATTATTCCAAGTTAGACACTCATCCAGGTTTAATCCCAGAAATTTTACAAGATTTGTGTTATTAATTAGTGTATTGTTAACATTAACGTCAATACTATTACAGAGCTTGTGCCTATTGTGAAATCTTATAACCTGAGTTTTATTTATATTTAATAGTAATGAATTTTGACTAAACCAGTCACTCATCCTGTATATCACTCTACCGCAAGTCTCAGATAATTTTTTATCCGATTTGTATGAGATCACCACTGACGTATCATCGGCATAAAAAGTGAGACCCCGTTCCTGAAAGCTCGTCTAAGTCATCACGTAAAAGGGTTTATTATATTACTGTCCTAATTACAGTACAATATTTGAGTTGTTTTAGCTATAATATTCCAAATAGTTTTTATAATGCCTTCTTTATGTTCCATTTATTTTCCTCATATCTCGGTCGATTAAAATTATTACTACAAGCTCTTCTGACGTAGTTGTTTCAAATATTTTATATTTTCTTGCTTTGCAGAACTGTATAAATTGACTATGTCGATGCTTTCTTCGTTCAACATATTATTTGAAGAGAATTTTTGCTGGAGCACATTATAAGTATATTTCAGTTAAAACTTTTTCTTTATATTCGGTTTGATGTTAAAAAATAATTTGAAGAGTAACACATCCAAAGCGGCAAAATTTTGACGTTAAAATGATATTTTATTTTGAGGATAGGGGAAATAATATAATCTAATAAGTTATCATCAGAGACAACTCTACTTGGTCATTATTTTCAGAAAGATGCGAAAAGTTGGTACATATTGGTACCATGATAACTTCACTTAAACGTCTCTTTACGCAATTTATCGTAGAACACGTTTGCACATATTTAGTTTTTACGAATCTTTCACATACACTAACTAAATCACACAAAAATTCAAGAAAGCAATCAATAATGTCAATACATGACATTTACTTCAAAGTTTGTTTACGGCATTTTGTACCGGTATACCCGTGTACCATCATTTGTTTTACCGGTACTTGCCTCAACTAGCTTCATTTGCCTTGCACACATCATACGCGATTGACCTTTCTAGGGCCAGTCCATAGTTTACTGCGTCAATGGTACTAACTGTTCAATTATATGAAAACAATTACTAATTTGACTAGGATTTTTCGTCTTAGTTCATACGAATATCGCTTGTGGCGCAATGGAAAAGATACAGCGGTTTTAGTTGTAGTTTTAGTTTGTTGGCTTCCGTTTTTGGGCTATGACGTCATGATAATTTATTTTATAAAGCAATTCATAATTTTCTAGGAATATACAGTGTGTCCCCGGATGGGGTACCGCACTCTTGTAAACTTTTTATTGTTGCTTCTTCGAAAAAAAATTGATTTTGATAAAAAGTTTTGTTTATCTTGGGAAGCCATGGGCAGTAATCAAATATAATAAAGCATACAGGATGTCCAAAATATTTCAAAATGTGTTGGATCAGCTCAAGGAAGACCTGGCAGACTGGTTGAATAAGACGCTGGGTCAGTTGTCTTTTTAATAAAGCATTGTGCCATTAAAAGCTTCGGAAAATAATGATTTTCTTACCATATAGAGAATTTAATCAGCCCTCTAAAATAAATAGAAAATAGTCAGTTGTTTTAAAATAAAGCTAAGCTATGATTAAAATAGAGAAAAAATTTTTTTTTTAGGTTTTCTCACATTTTTACCGCAAATAACGTTTAAATTGATGAAAAAAAAAATTTTCAAAGAAAAAAAAGATTTGATAAAAACGTTATTTGCGGTAAAAATGTGAGAAAACCTCTAGAATTTTCTTTTCCATTTTAATTATGATTATGAAGTGACCCTTTAATTTTTTTCAAAAGTTTGACTGTTTGAGACAAACTCCTGACTGTTCGTTTTGGTGCAAAAGTTTAATACATACATACATACTTTTTTAATTATTTTGCGCAGGTTTCAAGATATCCATTAGGTAAGAAAATAAAGAATAACTTTACATTAATTCTTACAATTAGTATTGTCAATTAAAAGACAATTGCCTGCCGACCAGTCTTCTAGAGACGTAAGAGAAAATTTTGTAACAGATCAAAAGAGGAAAATCAATCTTAGGATATATCCCATTCATTCTATAGGCCAGAAATTTAAGAAAAACCCATTGCAGACTTATAGTAGTTAGAACACCAAATTACAGAGGCATATTTTAATATACCTACTAGTATGGTCTAAAGCAGTTTTAATGCAACTTCAGATCAATAAATTTCATGTTCAATATATGATTATTAAAAGATAATTTTTTGTCAAGTATCACTCGCAAAAGATTTTTGGTTCCTCTGGCAAATGGTTGTTAATATAATAATTATACTTGATTACTTATTGTATTGCTGTATATGAAATTACAAAATACTTTTAGGAATTTAAAAACAAATTGTTCATCCTACATTAAATATAAATGTTATCTCTGCTTATTGTGTTGAGTTAATCATAGTAAATATTAAATATTTAAGTCACTAGAGCACAATAAATAATCTACATTTAAATAACCGACTACATTGTGTATAAACAAATTAAATGATAATGGCACTAAAACTGATAATCGAGCAAGATTTTGCTTTCACTGACTTAAAACCGTGATTTTAATTTTCTAAGTAGTATAGTAGTGTGGCTTGTCGAAAGCTTTAGGAAAGTCGGTATAAATAATATCAATCTGAAAGCCATCATCAATAAATTGGGAGATAAATTCAGTTACACAAAACAGATTCGAAATAGTAAACCTTCAATTAAAAAAAAAACATGTTGGTGTTCACTTATGACATGATTGGTGTGGTAGACAGTTCCTAGCGGGCAGCCGACCAGAGCACACGTGTTTTGTGAAAGTGTAGTGCAAGGAGCAATTTCTACCTGCCTTTATTAAGGCTACCTGGAAAGAATCCCTTTCTTTCCTTTTAATCACCGACCTAATCCCCGGCTTAAGCATAGACGCCGTCGGCATCTTTGTTACAGCACCTGTGCCGGGGTTATGCCCAGGTAAGTTTTTACTTATTTATCAGTTATTTGCATTACTTTAGAATACATTTCTTTAAAATTGCGACCCCCGACAAACAATATACCAGACAGACAAATACACCAAAAGACACGTACGCCCCCGTGAGGGGGCATCCCCACACGACTAACACTTACACACCTTCCC
>NW_019417435.1:155689-158150 GCF_000390285.2 Anoplophora glabripennis | reverse complement strand
CCTTAGCAAAGCGCATCCCAGGCTGCATAGCCGCACTACCCTACCCAACCATACCACACATAAACATGACACTACCCCCGGGGTTTACACAGACGAGCCGGCGAAGCAAGAAGAGCGCCAGAAGAAAGGGCCCTAGCCGGCGGGGCCCAGCCAGGACAAAAGGAGGTCCCACAAAGCGCCTACACCGGCCGCATTTGCGGTCGGGGTAGACGACGGATGGGGCCCACCTACGAAGGCTGTCCAGGCCTACACGAGATGAGGCAGGATAAAGAGGGATAATCCCCCTCGATCCCAAATCATTGAGGCCAATTTCTAGCCATAGAATAATGGCGCGCGCGCGCGGCGCGGTGTGGTAGAATAGAAAGACAAAATGTCAGTTTACGTTTCAATGTATTGCAATTTAATTATTACAATGGGACGATGATTGTTCACATCACATCACTTCTTTATCACTTTTTTTTTGAAAAATATATTAATTTGGAAATTGGTAAAATATAACACAGCCATACAAAAAAAAGTTGTCTGTACTTTTCATGCGACGTATGTTATCCGTTGTATTTTTGTCTCCTGATCACGACTCCGATGTCAGAATTGAGCTATCCTAACCTCAAAAAACAGGTAAAGAATAGCAAAAATTCACGATAAAGTGCTAAGAAAAATAAAAATAAGTTTTCTATATTTAAATGTTCATTTATATCCGCCGAACGGAGAATCCGCGGTCAGAATTGATTTTTCTAACCTCAAAAAAAAAAACGGGTGAATTAAGATATCACGAATTTTCAAAAAATAACCAAATTTGGTATACGAGGGGTTTCGAGGTCGCTGATCATGGATCCGATGTCAATTTCACAAAATTCAAGATGGCGGATCCAAGATGACCGACCAAATTTTCAAAAAATAACACATTCGCGCCAAATTTGGTATACGGGGGTTTTCGGGGTCGCTGAATACGAATTGCGAAATTCATTTTGTAATATTTTTTGTTTACTTTATAACCTAAGTACTGTAACAAAAGCCGGGACGCGTGGTAATTTATTGGTTAGTTCTCGGAACGGATGGGCCAAAATGTAAAATATTTCAGTCAACACTAATTTATCGGAAAGTTAATGGTCTTCAAGTAGGTAGCGTCGTCCTTCGGAGAAATGAAGCATTATTTTTTACAAGTTTGGGCATCTAGTATAAAGAGAAGAATCGATATTTCAAATAACGCGCGAAATGCATTCCAAAGAACGTAGGAATTCCAGGAATAAGTTGTTAGAATGTTGTGAGGAAAAGAAATAGCTGTTTTTTTTTTGGCGGATTTTCCAAGCTATAAGGATATATTAAATGAGATCGACTAATCCATCCCGTACCGCTACACGGAGTCATTAGAGGAAGGCTAGGGTTATTTGTAAGTTTAGTCTCAAAATTATTTAGGTAATTATTAACATGGCATAGTTATGCTAAAGCGTGCCGACATTCAGGGTTCTCGCCAATAAGATAAGAACAGAAACTTTTGGACCCAAGAAATGAGCGTGTCGAAGCGAGGTGTCGAATTCAGGAAAAATCTCGAAAAAATGAGTTCTTCCTTATTTTTGCTATTTTTGACATGTTTCTTGAGGTTAGGTTCCTGTGATGTGATTCTGACACCGGATTCGCTATCAGGGGCAAAAATACTACGGATAACATATGTCGCATATATTGCACAGTCTTTAGGTGGAAATACGAAAATACCACTTTTCTGGATGTTTATAATACATAATTTTAAGAAAATAATGGAATATTTATCCAAATACTTATTGATATTTTCAGAGTGGTGTATTATTTAAAGCATTGTTATAAAATCATTAAAATAATTTGGCAAATAAATTAAATATTGTTTCAGTAAGTAATATTATTTAGTTTACGGCTTTTTTTGTAAAAAATGAGTAGAGTAAAAGTCCAAAAAAAGGTTACAATATTAGGCACTCATCAGTAGCGGAACATTTATAAATCGTGTTTCATTTCCAATTTTTGGAAACTGTGACAGCATTTGAAAATATATTTTTTTCTTGTTTCGACGAAAGGTATCAGTTCTACAACCTAGCTGTTACACCCTGTATATCTATAAGTCTTTTATTATGTTTACATAGATAAAGGACCCCGCACAAATCTTATGGAAATTGGGTCCCTGTCAAATTCGCTGAATTTTTGATATGTGATAGAGTTCATCATACTGGTCAATTGTCTCAATGGCCACAAAGCTCAAAAATGGATAGTTTGGCCGGTACAGAGCTTTAAAGCTCCGAATATCCTCCACGGATTTATGTATATGCGCAGTGTGTATAGACTTTTGAAATAGCCTATTTCATTTTTTTTATTATCTAGGTTTATATTTTTGAGGTTGCTGAATTCAGATCTGTTGTTAGATTTTCAAAATTGACAGTTGGCAGCTGTCAAATAGCTGTCAATGTGCTATAATAAAGCCAAAAACTTGTTTTTT